>NC_068392.1:24629805-24882495 GCF_023724105.1 Carassius gibelio
TTGCAGTCCTAACATTAGTTTTTGTGCATATAACTTCTAACACATTAAAAACTGTCTTACAGCATTGCAGAAAACATTGTACTTCATAAGGCATACGCTTGTTTCAGTTTGGCAAGATTTGCACTGAATATTGAATGAAACAGCTTTCTCTAATAGAGAGAAAAGCTTTTGAGCAGATTTGGGCTTGATTTCACTTCATTTGAACAGAAACACTATTTCAACATTACTGGACTCAGAAAGCTGTAAACTGACAATCTTGATCATTGCAGTCCTAACATTAGTTTTTGTGTATATAACTTCTAACACATTAAAAACTGTCTTACAGCATTGCAGAAAACATTTTATTTCATAAGACATAAGCATGTTTCAGTTTGGCAAGATTTGCACTGAATACTGAATGAAACAGCTTTCTCTAATAGAGAGAAAAGCTTTTGAGCAGATTTGGGCTTGATTTCACTTCATTTGAACAGAAACACTATTTCAGCATTACTGGACTCAGAAAGCTGTAAACTGACAATCTTGATCATTGAAGTCCTAACATTAGTTTTTGTGCATATAACTTCTAACACATTAAAAACTGTTTTACAGCATTGCAGAAAACATTGTACTTCATAAGGCATAAGCTTGTTTCAGTTTGGCAAGATTTGCACTGAATACTGAATGAAACAGCTTTATCTAATAGAGAGAAAAGCTTTTGAGCAGATTTGGGCTTGATTTCACTTCATTTCAACAGAAACACTATTTCAGCATTACTGGACTCAGAAAGCTGTAAACTGACAATCTTGATCATTGAAGTCCTAACATAAGTTTTTGTGCATATAACTTCTAACACATTAAAAGCTGTCTTACAGCATTGCAGAAAACATTGTACTTCATAAGACATAAGCTTGTTTCAGTTTGGCAAGATTTGCACTGAATACTGAATGAAACAGCTTTATCTAATAGAGAGAAAAGCTTTTGAGCAGATTTGGGCTTGATTTCACTTCATTTCAACAGAAACACTATTTCAGCATTACTGGACTCAGAAAGCTGTAAACTGACAATCTTGATCATTGAAGTCCTAACATTAGTTTTTGTGCATATAACTTCTAACACATTAAAAACTGTCTTACAGCATTGCAGAAAACATTGTACTTCATAAGACATAAGCTTGTTTCAGTTTGGCAAGATGTGCACTGAATACTGAATGAAACAGCTTTATCTAATAGAGAGAAAAGCTTTTGAGCAGATTTGGGCTTGATTTCACTTCATTTCAACAGAAACACTATTTCAGCATTACTGGACTCAGAAAGCTGTAAACTGACAATCTTGATCATTGAAGTCCTAACATAAGTTTTTGTGCATATAACTTCTAACACATTAAAAACTGTCTTACAGCATTGCAGAAAACATTGTACTTCATAAGACATAAGCTTGTTTCAGTTTGGCAAGATTTGCACTGAATATTGAATGAAACAGCTTTCTCTAATAGAGAGAAAAGCTTTTGAGCAGATTTGGGCTTGATTTCACTTCATTTGAACAGAAACACTATTTCAGCATTACTGGACTCAGAAAGCTGTAAACTGACAATCTTGATCATTGCAGTCCTAACATTAGTTTTTGTGCATATAACTTCTAACACATTAAAAACTGTCTTATAGCATTGCAGAAAACATTGTACTTCATAAGGCATAAGCTTGTTTCAGTTTGGCAAGATTTGCACTGAATATTGAATGAAACAGCTTTCTCTAATAGAGAGAAAAGCTTTTGAGCAGATTTGGGCTTGATTTCACTTCATTTGAACAGAAACACTATTTCAACATTACTGGACTCAGAAAGCTGTAAACTGCCAATCTTGATCATTGAAGTTCTAACATTAGTTTTTGTGTATATAACTTCTAACACATTAAAAACTGTCTTACAGCATTGCAAAAAACATTTCATTTCATAAGACATAAGCTTGTTTCAGTTTGGCAAGATTTGCACTGAATACTGAATGAAACAGCTTTCTCTAATAGAGAGAAAAGCTTTTGAGCAGATTTGGGCTTGATTTCACTTCATTTGAACAGAAACACTATTTCAGCATTACTGGTCTCAGAAAGCTGTAAACTGACAATCTTGATCATTGAAGTCCTAACATAAGTTTTTGTGCATATAACTTCTAACACATTAAAAACTGTCTTACAGCATTGCAGAAAACATTGTACTTCATAAGGCATAAGCTTGTTTCAGTTTGGCAAGATTTGCACTGAATACTGAATGAAACAGCTTTATCTAATAGAGAGAAAAGCTTTTGAGCAGATTTGGGCTTGATTTCACTTCATTTCAACAGAAACACTATTTCAGCATTACTGGACTCAGAAAGCTGTAAACTGACAATCTTGATCATTGAAGTCCTAACATTAGTTTTTGTGCATATAACTTCTAACACATTAAAAACTGTCTTACAGCATTGCAGAAAACATTGTACTTCATAAGACATAAGCTTGTTTCAGTTTGGCAAGATTTGCACTGAATACTGAATGAAACAGCTTTATCTAATAGAGAGAAAAGCTTTTGAGCAGATTTGGGCTTGATTTCACTTCATTTCAACAGAAACACTATTTCAGCATTACTGGACTCAGAAAGCTGTAAACTGACAATCTTGATCATTGAAGTCCTAACATAAGTTTCTGTGCATATAACTTCTAACACATTAAAAACTGTCTTACAGCATTGCAGAAAACATTGTACTTCATAAGACATAAGCTTGTTTCAGTTTGGCAAGATTTGCACTGAATACTGAATGAAACAGCTTTATCTAATAGAGAGAAAAGCTTTTGAGCAGATTTGGGCTTGATTTCACTTCATTTGAACAGAAACACTATTTCAACATTACTGGACTCAGAAAGCTGTAAACTGACAATCTTGATCATTGAAGTTCTAACATTAGTTTTTGTGTATATAACTTCTAACACATTAAAAACTGTCTTACAGCATTGCAAAAAACATTTCATTTCATAAGACATAAGCTTGTTTCAGTTTGGCAAGATTTGCACTGAATACTCAATGAAACCGCATTCTCTATTAGAGAGAAAAGCTTTTGAGCAGATTTGGGCTTGATTTCACTTCATTTGAACAGAAACACTATTTCAGCATTACTGGACTCAGAAAGCTGTAAACTGACAATCTTGATCATTGAAGTCCTAACATAAGTTTTTGTGCATATAACTTCTAACACATTAAAAACTGTCTTACAGCATTGCAGAAAACATTGTACTTCATAAGGCATAAGCTTGTTTCAGTTTGGCAAGATTTGCACTGAATACTGAATGAAACAGCTTTATCTAATAGAGAGAAAAGCTTTTGAGCAGATTTGGGCTTGATTTCACTTCATTTCAACAGAAACACTATTTCAGCATTACTGGACTCAGAAAGCTGTAAACTGACAATCTTGATCATTGAAGTCCTAACATTAGTTTTTGTGCATATAACTTCTAACACATTAAAAACTGTCTTACAGCATTGCAGAAAACATTGTACTTCATAAGGCATAAGCTTGTTTCAGTTTGGCAAGATTTGCACTGAATACTGAATGAAACAGCTTTATCTAATAGAGAGAAAAGCTTTTGAGCAGATTTGGGCTTGATTTCACTTCATTTCAACAGAAACACTATTTCAGCATTACTGGACTCAGAAAGCTGTAAACTGACAATCTTGATCATTGAAGTCCTAACATAAGTTTTTGTGCATATAACTTCTAACACATTAAAAACTGTCTTACAGCATTGCAGAAAACATTGTACTTCATAAGACATAAGCTTGTTTCAGTTTGGCAAGATTTGCACTGAATACTGAATAAAACAGCTTTATCTAATAGAGAGAAAAGCTTTTGAGCAGATTTGGGCTTGATTTCACTTCATTTCAACAGAAACACTATTTCAGCATTACTGGACTCAGAAAGCTGTAAACTGACAATCTTGATCATTGAAGTCCTAACATTAGTTTTTGTGCATATAACTTCTAACACATTAAAAACTGTCTTACAGCATTGCAGAAAACATTGTACTTCATAAGACATAAGCTTGTTTCAGTTTGGCAAGATTTGCACTGAATACTGAATGAAACAGCTTTATCTAATAGAGAGAAAAGCTTTTGAGCAGATTTGGGCTTGATTTCACTTCATTTCAACAGAAACACTATTTCAGCATTACTGGACTCAGAAAGCTGTAAACTGACAATCTTGATCATTGAAGTCCTAACATAAGTTTTTGTGCATATAACTTCTAACACATTAAAAACTGTCTTACAGCATTGCAAAAAACATTGTACTTCATAAGACATAAGCAAGTTTCAGTTTGGCAAGATTTGCACTGAATACTGAATGAAACAGCTTTCTCTAATAGAGAGAAAAGCGTTTGAGCAGATTTGGGCTTGATTTCACTTCATTTGAACAGAAACACTATTTCAACATTACTGGACTCAGAAAGCTGTAAACTGACAATCTTGATCATTGCAGTCCTAACATTAGTTTTTGTGCATATAACTTCTAACACATTAAAAACTGTCTTACAGCATTGCAGAAAACATTGTACTTCATAAGACATAAGCTTGTTTCAGTTTGGCAAGATTTGCACTGAATACTGAATGAAACAGCTTTATCTAATAGAGAGAAAAGCTTTTGAGCAGATTTGGGCTTGATTTCACTTCATTTGAACAGAAACACTACTTCAGCATTACTGGACTCAGAAAGCTGTAAACTGACAATCTTGATCATTGAAGTCCTAACATAAGTTTTTGTGCATATAACTTCTAACACATTAAAAACTGTCTTACAGCATTGCAGAAAACATTGTACTTCATAAGACATAAGCTTGTTTCAGTTTGGCAAGATTTGCACTGAATACTGAATGAAACAGCTTTATCTAATAGAGAGAAAAGCTTTTGAGCAGATTTGGGCTTGATTTCACTTCATTTGAACAGAAACACTATTTCAGCATTACTGGACTCAGAAAGCTGTAAACTGACAATCTTGATCATTGAAGTCCTAACATTAGTTTTTGTGCATATAACTTCTAACACATTAAAAACTGTCTTACAGCATTGCAGAAAACATTGTACTTCATAAGGCATAAGCTTGTTTCAGTTTGGCAAGATTTGCACTGAATATTGAATGAAACAGCTTTTTCTAATAGAGAGAAAAGCTTTTGAGCAGATTTGGGCTTGATTTCACTTCATTTCAACAGAAACACTATTTCAGCATTACTGGACTCAGAAAGCTGTAAACTGACAATCTTGATCATTGAAGTCCTAACATAAGTTTTTGTGCATATAACTTCTAACACATTAAAAGCTGTCTTACAGCATTGCAGAAAACATTGTACTTCATAAGACATAAGCTTGTTTCAGTTTGGCAAGATTTGCACTGAATACTGAATGAAACAGCTTTATCTAATAGAGAGAAAAGCTTTTGAGCAGATTTGGGCTTGATTTCACTTCATTTCAACAGAAACACTATTTCAGCATTACTGGACTCAGAAAGCTGTAAACTGACAATCTTGATCATTGAAGTCCTAACATAAGTTTTTGTGCATATAACTTCTAACACATTAAAAACTGTCTTACAGCATTGCAGAAAACATTGTACTTCATAAGACATAAGCTTGTTTCAGTTTGGCAAGATTTGCACTGAATATTGAATGAAACAGCTTTCTCTAATAGAGAGAAAAGCTTTTGAGCAGATTTGGGCTTGATTTCACTTCATTTGAACAGAAACACTATTTCAGCATTACTGGACTCAGAAAGCTGTAAACTGACAATCTTGATCATTGCAGTCCTAACATTAGTTTTTGTGCATATAACTTCTAACACATTAAAAACTGTCTTATAGCATTGCAGAAAACATTGTACTTCATAAGGCATAAGCTTGTTTCAGTTTGGCAAGATTTGCACTGAATATTGAATGAAACAGCTTTCTCTAATAGAGAGAAAAGCTTTTGAGCAGATTTGGGCTTGATTTCACTTCATTTGAACAGAAACACTATTTCAACATTACTGGACTCAGAAAGCTGTAAACTGCCAATCTTGATCATTGAAGTTCTAACATTAGTTTTTGTGTATATAACTTCTAACACATTAAAAACTGTCTTACAGCATTGCAAAAAACATTTCATTTCATAAGACATAAGCTTGTTTCAGTTTGGCAAGATTTGCACTGAATACTGAATGAAACAGCTTTCTCTAATAGAGAGAAAAGCTTTTGAGCAGATTTGGGCTTGATTTCACTTCATTTGAACAGAAACACTATTTCAGCATTACTGGTCTCAGAAAGCTGTAAACTGACAATCTTGATCATTGAAGTCCTAACATAAGTTTTTGTGCATATAACTTCTAACACATTAAAAACTGTCTTACAGCATTGCAGAAAACATTGTACTTCATAAGGCATAAGCTTGTTTCAGTTTGGCAAGATTTGCACTGAATACTGAATGAAACAGCTTTATCTAATAGAGAGAAAAGCTTTTGAGCAGATTTGGGCTTGATTTCACTTCATTTCAACAGAAACACTATTTCAGCATTACTGGACTCAGAAAGCTGTAAACTGACAATCTTGATCATTGAAGTCCTAACATTAGTTTTTGTGCATATAACTTCTAACACATTAAAAACTGTCTTACAGCATTGCAGAAAACATTGTACTTCATAAGACATAAGCTTGTTTCAGTTTGGCAAGATTTGCACTGAATACTGAATGAAACAGCTTTATCTAATAGAGAGAAAAGCTTTTGAGCAGATTTGGGCTTGATTTCACTTCATTTCAACAGAAACACTATTTCAGCATTACTGGACTCAGAAAGCTGTAAACTGACAATCTTGATCATTGAAGTCCTAACATAAGTTTCTGTGCATATAACTTCTAACACATTAAAAACTGTCTTACAGCATTGCAGAAAACATTGTACTTCATAAGACATAAGCTTGTTTCAGTTTGGCAAGATTTGCACTGAATACTGAATGAAACAGCTTTATCTAATAGAGAGAAAAGCTTTTGAGCAGATTTGGGCTTGATTTCACTTCATTTGAACAGAAACACTATTTCAACATTACTGGACTCAGAAAGCTGTAAACTGACAATCTTGATCATTGAAGTTCTAACATTAGTTTTTGTGTATATAACTTCTAACACATTAAAAACTGTCTTACAGCATTGCAAAAAACATTTCATTTCATAAGACATAAGCTTGTTTCAGTTTGGCAAGATTTGCACTGAATACTCAATGAAACCGCATTCTCTATTAGAGAGAAAAGCTTTTGAGCAGATTTGGGCTTGATTTCACTTCATTTGAACAGAAACACTATTTCAGCATTACTGGACTCAGAAAGCTGTAAACTGACAATCTTGATCATTGAAGTCCTAACATAAGTTTTTGTGCATATAACTTCTAACACATTAAAAACTGTCTTACAGCATTGCAGAAAACATTGTACTTCATAAGGCATAAGCTTGTTTCAGTTTGGCAAGATTTGCACTGAATACTGAATGAAACAGCTTTATCTAATAGAGAGAAAAGCTTTTGAGCAGATTTGGGCTTGATTTCACTTCATTTCAACAGAAACACTATTTCAGCATTACTGGACTCAGAAAGCTGTAAACTGACAATCTTGATCATTGAAGTCCTAACATAAGTTTTTGTGCATATAACTTCTAACACATTAAAAACTGTCTTACAGCATTGCAGAAAACATTGTACTTCATAAGGCATACGCTTGTTTCAGTTTGGCAAGATTTGCACTGAATACTGAATGAAACAGCTTTATCTAATAGAGAGAAAAGCTTTTGAGCAGATTTGGGCTTGATTTCACTTCATTTGAACAGAAACACTATTTCAACATTACTGGACTCAGAAAGCTGTAAACTGACAATCTTGATCATTGCAGTCCTAACATTAGTTTTTGTGTATATAACTTCTAACACATTAAAAACTGTCTTACAGCATTGCAGAAAACATTTTATTTCATAAGACATAAGCATGTTTCAGTTTGGCAAGATTTGCACTGAATACTGAATGAAACAGCTTTCTCTAATAGAGAGAAAAGCTTTTGAGCAGATTTGGGCTTGATTTCACTTCATTTGAACAGAAACACTATTTCAGCATTACTGGACTCAGAAAGCTGTAAACTGACAATCTTGATCATTGAAGTCCTAACATAAGTTTTTGTGCATATAACTTCTAACACATTAAAAGCTGTCTTACAGCATTGCAGAAAACATTGTACTTCATAAGACATAAGCTTGTTTCAGTTTGGCAAGATTTGCACTGAATACTGAATAAAACAGCTTTATCTAATAGAGAGAAAAGCTTTTGAGCAGATTTGGGCTTGATTTCACTTCATTTCAACAGAAACACTATTTCAGCATTACTGGACTCAGAAAGCTGTAAACTGACAATCTTGATCATTGAAGTCCTAACATTAGTTTTTGTGCATATAACTTCTAACACATTAAAAACTGTCTTACAGCATTGCAGAAAACATTGTACTTCATAAGACATAAGCTTGTTTCAGTTTGGCAAGATTTGCACTGAATACTGAATGAAACAGCTTTATCTAATAGAGAGAAAAGCTTTTGAGCAGATTTGGGCTTGATTTCACTTCATTTCAACAGAAACACTATTTCAGCATTACTGGACTCAGAAAGCTGTAAACTGACAATCTTGATCATTGAAGTCCTAACATAAGTTTTTGTGCATATAACTTCTAACACATTAAAAACTGTCTTACAGCATTGCAAAAAACATTGTACTTCATAAGACATAAGCAAGTTTCAGTTTGGCAAGATTTGCACTGAATACTGAATGAAACAGCTTTCTCTAATAGAGAGAAAAGCGTTTGAGCAGATTTGGGCTTGATTTCACTTCATTTGAACAGAAACACTATTTCAACATTACTGGACTCAGAAAGCTGTAAACTGACAATCTTGATCATTGCAGTCCTAACATTAGTTTTTGTGCATATAACTTCTAACACATTAAAAACTGTCTTACAGCATTGCAGAAAACATTGTACTTCATAAGACATAAGCTTGTTTCAGTTTGGCAAGATTTGCACTGAATACTGAATGAAACAGCTTTATCTAATAGAGAGAAAAGCTTTTGAGCAGATTTGGGCTTGATTTCACTTCATTTGAACAGAAACACTACTTCAGCATTACTGGACTCAGAAAGCTGTAAACTGACAATCTTGATCATTGAAGTCCTAACATAAGTTTTTGTGCATATAACTTCTAACACATTAAAAACTGTCTTACAGCATTGCAGAAAACATTGTACTTCATAAGACATAAGCTTGTTTCAGTTTGGCAAGATTTGCACTGAATACTGAATGAAACAGCTTTATCTAATAGAGAGAAAAGCTTTTGAGCAGATTTGGGCTTGATTTCACTTCATTTGAACAGAAACACTATTTCAGCATTACTGGACTCAGAAAGCTGTAAACTGACAATCTTGATCATTGAAGTCCTAACATTAGTTTTTGTGCATATAACTTCTAACACATTAAAAACTGTCTTACAGCATTGCAGAAAACATTGTACTTCATAAGGCATAAGCTTGTTTCAGTTTGGCAAGATTTGCACTGAATATTGAATGAAACAGCTTTTTCTAATAGAGAGAAAAGCTTTTGAGCAGATTTGGGCTTGATTTCACTTCATTTCAACAGAAACACTATTTCAGCATTACTGGACTCAGAAAGCTGTAAACTGACAATCTTGATCATTGAAGTCCTAACATAAGTTTTTGTGCATATAACTTCTAACACATTAAAAGCTGTCTTACAGCATTGCAGAAAACATTGTACTTCATAAGACATAAGCTTGTTTCAGTTTGGCAAGATTTGCACTGAATACTGAATGAAACAGCTTTATCTAATAGAGAGAAAAGCTTTTGAGCAGATTTGGGCTTGATTTCACTTCATTTCAACAGAAACACTATTTCAGCATTACTGGACTCAGAAAGCTGTAAACTGACAATCTTGATCATTGAAGTCCTAACATTAGTTTTTGTGCATATAACTTCTAACACATTAAAAACTGTCTTACAGCATTGCAGAAAACATTGTACTTCATAAGACATAAGCTTGTTTCAGTTTGGCAAGATTTGCACTGAATACTGAATGAAACAGCTTTATCTAATAGAGAGAAAAGCTTTTGAGCAGATTTGGGCTTGATTTCACTTCATTTCAACAGAAACACTATTTCAGCATTACTGGACTCAGAAAGCTGTAAACTGACAATCTTGATCATTGAAGTCCTAACATAAGTTTTTGTGCATATAACTTCTAACACATTAAAAACTGTCTTACAGCATTGCAGAAAACATTGTACTTCATAAGACATAAGCTTGTTTCAGTTTGGCAAGATTTGCACTGAATACTGAATGAAACAGCTTTATCTAATAGAGAGAAAAGCTTTTGAGCAGATTTGGGCTTGATTTCACTTCATTTCAACAGAAACACTATTTCAGCATTACTGGACTCAGAAAGCTGTAAACTGACAATCTTGATCATTGAAGTCCTAACATTAGTTTTTGTGCATATAACTTCTAACACATTAAAAACTGTCTTACAGCATTGCAGAAAACATTGTACTTCATAAGACATAAGCTTGTTTCAGTTTGGCAAGATTTGCACTGAATACTGAATGAAACAGCTTTATCTAATAGAGAGAAAAGCTTTTGAGCAGATTTGGGCTTGATTTCACTTCATTTCAACAGAAACACTATTTCAGCATTACTGGACTCAGAAAGCTGTAAACTGACAATCTTGATCATTGAAGTCCTAACATAAGTTTTTGTGCATATAACTTCTAACACATTAAAAACTGTCTTACAGCATTGCAGAAAACATTGTACTTCATAAGACATAAGCTTGTTTCAGTTTGGCAAGATTTGCACTGAATACTGAATGAAACAGCTTTATCTAATAGAGAGAAAAGCTTTTGAGCAGATTTGGGCTTGATTTCACTTCATTTGAACAGAAACACTATTTCAACATTACTGGACTCAGAAAGCTGTAAACTGACAATCTTGATCATTGCAGTCCTAACATTAGTTTTTGTGCATATAACTTCTAACACATTAAAAACTGTCTTACAGCATTGCAGAAAACATTGTACTTCATAAGGCATACGCTTGTTTCAGTTTGGCAAGATTTGCACTGAATATTGAATGAAACAGCTTTCTCTAATAGAGAGAAAAGCTTTTGAGCAGATTTGGGCTTGATTTCACTTCATTTGAACAGAAACACTATTTCAACATTACTGGACTCAGAAAGCTGTAAACTGACAATCTTGATCATTGCAGTCCTAACATTAGTTTTTGTGTATATAACTTCTAACACATTAAAAACTGTCTTACAGCATTGCAGAAAACATTTTATTTCATAAGACATAAGCATGTTTCAGTTTGGCAAGATTTGCACTGAATACTGAATGAAACAGCTTTCTCTAATAGAGAGAAAAGCTTTTGAGCAGATTTGGGCTTGATTTCACTTCATTTGAACAGAAACACTATTTCAGCATTACTGGACTCAGAAAGCTGTAAACTGACAATCTTGATCATTGAAGTCCTAACATAAGTTTTTGTGCATATAACTTCTAACACATTAAAAACTGTCTTACAGCATTGCAGAAAACATTGTACTTCATAAGACATAAGCTTGTTTCAGTTTGGCAAGATTTGCACTGAATACTGAATGAAACAGCTTTATCTAATAGAGAGAAAAGCTTTTGAGCAGATTTGGGCTTGATTTCACTTCATTTGAACAGAAACACTATTTCAGCATTACTGGACTCAGAAAGCTGTAAACTGACAATCTTGATCATTGAAGTCCTAACATTAGTTTTTGTGCATATAACTTCTAACACATTAAAAACTGTCTTACAGCATTGCAGAAAACATTGTACTTCATAAGGCATAAGCTTGTTTCAGTTTGGCAAGATTTGCACTGAATATTGAATGAAACAGCTTTATCTAATAGAGAGAAAAGCTTTTGAGCAGATTTGGGCTTGATTTCACTTCATTTCAACAGAAACACTATTTCAGCATTACTGGACTCAGAAAGCTGTAAACTGACAATCTTGATCATTGAAGTCCTAACATAAGTTTTTGTGCATATAACTTCTAACACATTAAAAACTGTCTTACAGCATTGCAGAAAACATTGTACTTCATAAGACATAAGCTTGTTTCAGTTTGGCAAGATTTGCACTGAATACTGAATGAAACAGCTTTATCTAATAGAGAGAAAAGCTTTTGAGCAGATTTGGGCTTGATTTCACTTCATTTCAACAGAAACACTATTTCAGCATTACTGGACTCAGAAAGCTGTAAACTGACAATCTTGATCATTGAAGTCCTAACATTAGTTTTTGTGCATATAACTTCTAACACATTAAAAACTGTCTTACAGCATTGCAGAAAACATTGTACTTCATAAGACATAAGCTTGTTTCAGTTTGGCAAGATTTGCACTGAATACTGAATGAAACAGCTTTATCTAATAGAGAGAAAAGCTTTTGAGCAGATTTGGGCTTGATTTCACTTCATTTCAACAGAAACACTATTTCAGCATTACTGGACTCAGAAAGCTGTAAACTGACAATCTTGATCATTGAAGTCCTAACATAAGTTTTTGTGCATATAACTTCTAACACATTAAAAACTGTCTTACAGCATTGCAGAAAACATTGTACTTCATAAGGCATAAGCTTGTTTCAGTTTGGCAAGATTTGCACTGAATATTGAATGAAACAGCTTTCTCTAATAGAGAGAAAAGCTTTTGAGCAGATTTGGGCTTGATTTCACTTCATTTGAACAGAAACACTATTTCAACATTACTGGACTCAGAAAGCTGTAAACTGACAATCTTGATCATTGCAGTCCTAACATTAGTTTTTGTGCATATAACTTCTAACACATTAAAAACTGTCTTACAGCATTGCAGAAAACATTTTATTTCATAAGACATAAGCATGTTTCAGTTTGGCAAGATTTGCACTGAATACTGAATGAAACAGCTTTATCTAATAGAGAGAAAAGCTTTTGAGCAGATTTGGGCTTGATTTCACTTCATTTGAACAGAAACACTATTTCAGCATTACTGGACTCAGAAAGCTGTAAACTGACAATCTTGATCATTGAAGTCCTAACATAAGTTTTTGTGCATATAACTTCTAACACATTAAAAACTGTCTTACAGCATTGCAGAAAACATTGTACTTCATAAGGCATAAGCTTGTTTCAGTTTGGCAAGATTTGCACTGAATACTGAATGAAACAGCTTTATCTAATAGAGAGAAAAGCTTTTGAGCAGACTTGGGCTTGATTTCACTTCATTTCAACAGAAACACTATTTCAGCATTACTGGACTCAGAAAGCTGTAAACTGACAATCTTGATCATTGAAGTCCTAACATTAGTTTTTGTGCATATAACTTCTAACACATTAAAAACTGTCTTACAGCATTGCAGAAAACATTGTACTTCATAAGACATAAGCTTGTTTCAGTTTGGCAAGATTTGCACTGAATATTGAATGAAACAGCTTTCTCTAATAGAGAGAAAAGCTTTTGAGCAGATTTGGGCTTGATTTCACTTCATTTCAACAGAAACACTATTTCAACATTACTGGACTCAGAAAGCTGTAAACTGACAATCTTGATCATTGCAGTCCTAACATTAGTTTTTGTGCATATAACTTCTAACACATTAAAAACTGTCTTATAGCATTGCAGAAAACATTGTACTTCATAAGGCATAAGCTTGTTTCAGTTTGGCAAGATTTGCACTGAATATTGAATGAAACAGCTTTCTCTAATAGAGAGAAAAGCTTTTGAGCAGATTTGGGCTTGATTTCACTTCATTTGAACAGAAACACTATTTCAACATTACTGGACTCAGAAAGCTGTAAACTGCCAATCTTGATCATTGAAGTTCTAACATTAGTTTTTGTGTATATAACTTCTAACACATTAAAAACTGTCTTAGAGCATTGCAAAAAACATTTCATTTCATAAGACATAAGCTTGTTTCAGTTTGGCAAGATTTGCACTGAATACTCAATGAAACCGCATTCTCTATTAGAGAGAAAAGCTTTTGAGCAGATTTGGGCTTGATTTCACTTCATTTGAACAGAAACACTATTTCAGCATTACTGGACTCAGAAAGCTGTAAACTGACAATCTTGATCATTGAAGTCCTAACATAAGTTTTTGTGCATATAACTTCTAACACATTAAAAACTGTCTTACAGCATTGCATAAAACATTGTACTTCATAAGGCATAAGCTTGTTTCAGTTTGGCAAGATTTGCACTGAATACTGAATGAAACAGCTTTATCTAATAGAGAGAAAAGCTTTTGAGCAGATTTGGGCTTGATTTCACTTCATTTCAACAGAAACACTATTTCAGCATTACTGGACTCAGAAAGCTGTAAACTGACAATCTTGATCATTGAAGTCCTAACATAAGTTTTTGTGCATATAACTTCTAACACATTAAAAACTGTCTTACAGCATTGCAGAAAACATTGTACTTCATAAGGCATACGCTTGTTTCAGTTTGGCAAGATTTGCACTGAATACTGAATGAAACAGCTTTATCTAATAGAGAGAAAAGCTTTTGAGCAGATTTGGGCTTGATTTCACTTCATTTGAACAGAAACACTATTTCAACATTACTGGACTCAGAAAGCTGTAAACTGACAATCTTGATCATTGCAGTCCTAACATTAGTTTTTGTGTATATAACTTCTAACACATTAAAAACTGTCTTACAGCATTGCAGAAAACATTTTATTTCATAAGACATAAGCATGTTTCAGTTTGGCAAGATTTGCACTGAATACTGAATGAAACAGCTTTCTCTAATAGAGAGAAAAGCTTTTGAGCAGATTTGGGCTTGATTTCACTTCATTTGAACAGAAACACTATTTCAGCATTACTGGACTCAGAAAGCTGTAAACTGACAATCTTGATCATTGAAGTCCTAACATAAGTTTTTGTGCATATAACTTCTAACACATTAAAAGCTGTCTTACAGCATTGCAGAAAACATTGTACTTCATAAGACATGAGCTTGTTTCAGTTTGGCAAGATTTGCACTGAATACTGAATGAAACAGCTTTATCTAATAGAGAGAAAAGCTTTTGAGCAGATTTGGGCTTGATTTCACTTCATTTCAACAGAAACACTATTTCAGCATTACTGGACTCAGAAAGCTGTAAACTGACAATCTTGATCATTGAAGTCCTAACATAAGTTTTTGTGCATATAACTTCTAACACATTAAAAGCTGTCTTACAGCATTGCAGAAAACATTGTACTTCATAAGACATAAGCTTGTTTCAGTTTGGCAAGATTTGCACTGAATACTGAATGAAACAGCTTTATCTAATAGAGAGAAAAGCTTTTGAGCAGATTTGGGCTTGATTTCACTTCATTTCAACAGAAACACTATTTCAGCATTACTGGACTCAGAAAGCTGTAAACTGACAATCTTGATCATTGAAGTCCTAACATAAGTTTTTGTGCATATAACTTCTAACACATTAAAAACTGTCTTACAGCATTGCAGAAAACATTGTACTTCATAAGACATAAGCTTGTTTCAGTTTGGCAAGATTTGCACTGAATACTGAATGAAACAGCTTTATCTAATAGAGAGAAAAGCTTTTGAGCAGATTTGGGCTTGATTTCACTTCATTTCAACAGAAACACTATTTCAGCATTACTGGACTCAGAAAGCTGTAAACTGACAATCTTGATCATTGAAGTCCTAACATTAGTTTTTGTGCATATAACTTCTAACACATTAAAAACTGTCTTACAGCATTGCAGAAAACATTGTACTTCATAAGACATAAGCTTGTTTCAGTTTGGCAAGATTTGCACTGAATACTGAATGAAACAGCTTTCTCTAATAGAGAGAAAAGCTTTTGAGCAGATTTGGGCTTGATTTCACTTCATTTCAACAGAAACACTATTTCAGCATTACTGGACTCAGAAAGCTGTAAACTGACAATCTTGATCATTGAAGTCCTAACATAAGTTTTTGTGCATATAACTTCTAACACATTAAAAACTGTCTTACAGCATTGCAGAAAACATTGTACTTCATAAGACATAAGCTTGTTTCAGTTTGGCAAGATTTGCACTGAATACTGAATAAAACAGCTTTATCTAATAGAGAGAAAAGCTTTTGAGCAGATTTGGGCTTGATTTCACTTCATTTGAACAGAAACACTATTTCAACATTACTGGACTCAGAAAGCTGTAAACTGACAATCTTGATCATTGCAGTCCTAACATTAGTTTTTGTGCATATAACTTCTAACACATTAAAAACTGTCTTACAGCATTGCAGAAAACATTGTACTTCATAAGGCATACGCTTGTTTCAGTTTGGCAAGATTTGCACTGAATATTGAATGAAACAGCTTTCTCTAATAGAGAGAAAAGCTTTTGAGCAGATTTGGGCTTGATTTCACTTCATTTGAACAGAAACACTATTTCAACATTACTGGACTCAGAAAGCTGTAAACTGACAATCTTGATCATTGCAGTCCTAACATTAGTTTTTGTGTATATAACTTCTAACACATTAAAAACTGTCTTACAGCATTGCAGAAAACATTTTATTTCATAAGACATAAGCATGTTTCAGTTTGGCAAGATTTGCACTGAATACTGAATGAAACAGCTTTCTCTAATAGAGAGAAAAGCTTTTGAGCAGATTTGGGCTTGATTTCACTTCATTTGAACAGAAACACTATTTCAGCATTACTGGACTCAGAAAGCTGTAAACTGACAATCTTGATCATTGAAGTCCTAACATAAGTTTTTGTGCATATAACTTTAACACATTAAAAACTGTCTTACAGCATTGCAGAAAACATTGTACTTCATAAGGCATAAGCTTGTTTCAGTTTGGCAAGATTTGCACTGAATACTGAATGAAACAGCTTTATCTAATAGAGAGAAAAGCTTTTGAGCAGATTTGGGCTTGATTTCACTTCATTTCAACAGAAACACTATTTCAGCATTACTGGACTCAGAAAGCTGTAAACTGACAATCTTGATCATTGAAGTCCTAACATTAGTTTTTGTGCATATAACTTCTAACACATTAAAAACTGTCTTACAGCATTGCAAAAAACATTTCATTTCATAAGACATAAGCTTGTTTCAGTTTGGCAAGATTTGCACTGAATACTCAATGAAACCGCATTCTCTATTAGAGAGAAAAGCTTTTGAGCAGATTTGGGCTTGATTTCACTTCATTTGAACAGAAACACTATTTCAGCATTACTGGACTCAGAAAGCTGTAAACTGACAATCTTGATCATTGAAGTCCTAACATAAGTTTTTGTGCATATAACTTCTAACACATTAAAAACTGTCTTACAGCATTGCAGAAAACATTGTACTTCATAAGACATAAGCTTGTTTCAGTTAGGCAAGATTTGCACTGAATACTGAATGAAACAGCTTTATCTAATAGAGAGAAAAGCTTTTGAGCAGATTTGGGCTTGATTTCACTTCATTTGAACAGAAACACTATTTCAGCATTACTGGACTCAGAAAGCTGTAAACTGACAATCTTGATCATTGAAGTCCTAACATTAGTTTTTGTGCATATAACATCTAACACATTAAAAACTGTCTTACAGCATTGCAGAAAACATTGTACTTCATAAGGCATAAGCTTGTTTCAGTTTGGCAAGATTTGCACTGAATATTGAATGAAACAGCTTTCTCTAATAGAGAGAAAAGCTTTTGAGCAGATTTGGGCTTGATTTCACTTCATTTGAACAGAAACACTATTTCAACATTACTGGACTCAGAAAGCTGTAAACTGACAATCTTGATCATTGCAGTCCTAACATTAGTTTTTGTGCATATAACTTCTAACACATTAAAAACTGTCTTACAGCATTGCAGAAAACATTGTACTTCATAAGGCATACGCTTGTTTCAGTTTGGCAAGATTTGCACTGAATACTGAATGAAACAGCTTTCTCTAATAGAGAGAAAAGCTTTTGAGCAGATTTGGGCTTGATTTCACTTCATTTCAACAGAAACACTATTTCAGCATTACTGGACTCAGAAAGCTGTAAACTGACAATCTTGATCATTGAAGTCCTAACATAAGTTTTTGTGCATATAACTTCTAACACATTAAAAACTGTCTTACAGCATTGCAGAAAACATTGTACTTCATAAGACATAAGCTTGTTTCAGTTTGGCAAGATTTGCACTGAATACTGAATAAAACAGCTTTATCTAATAGAGAGAAAAGCTTTTGAGCAGATTTGGGCTTGATTTCACTTCATTTGAACAGAAACACTATTTCAACATTACTGGACTCAGAAAGCTGTAAACTGACAATCTTGATCATTGCAGTCCTAACATTAGTTTTTGTGCATATAACTTCTAACACATTAAAAACTGTCTTACAGCATTGCAGAAAACATTGTACTTCATAAGGCATACGCTTGTTTCAGTTTGGCAAGATTTGCACTGAATATTGAATGAAACAGCTTTCTCTAATAGAGAGAAAAGCTTTTGAGCAGATTTGGGCTTGATTTCACTTCATTTGAACAGAAACACTATTTCAACATTACTGGACTCAGAAAGCTGTAAACTGACAATCTTGATCATTGCAGTCCTAACATTAGTTTTTGTGCATATAACTTCTAACACATTAAAAACTGTCTTACAGCATTGCAGAAAACATTGTACTTCATAAGACATAAGCTTGTTTCAGTTTGGCAAGATTTGCACTGAATACTGAATGAAACAGCTTTCTCTAATAGAGAGAAAAGCTTTTGAGCAGATTTGGGCTTGATTTCACTTCATTTCAACAGAAACACTATTTCAGCATTACTGGACTCAGAAAGCTGTAAACTGACAATCTTGATCATTGAAGTCCTAACATAAGTTTTTGTGCATATAACTTCTAACACATTAAAAACTGTCTTACAGCATTGCAGAAAACATTGTACTTCATAAGACATAAGCTTGTTTCAGTTTGGCAAGATTTGCACTGAATACTGAATAAAACAGCTTTATCTAATAGAGAGAAAAGCTTTTGAGCAGATTTGGGCTTGATTTCACTTCATTTGAACAGAAACACTATTTCAACATTACTGGACTCAGAAAGCTGTAAACTGACAATCTTGATCATTGCAGTCCTAACATTAGTTTTTGTGCATATAACTTCTAACACATTAAAAACTGTCTTACAGCATTGCAGAAAACATTGTACTTCATAAGGCATACGCTTGTTTCAGTTTGGCAAGATTTGCACTGAATATTGAATGAAACAGCTTTCTCTAATAGAGAGAAAAGCTTTTGAGCAGATTTGGGCTTGATTTCACTTCATTTGAACAGAAACACTATTTCAACATTACTGGACTCAGAAAGCTGTAAACTGACAATCTTGATCATTGCAGTCCTAACATTAGTTTTTGTGTATATAACTTCTAACACATTAAAAACTGTCTTACAGCATTGCAGAAAACATTTTATTTCATAAGACATAAGCATGTTTCAGTTTGGCAAGATTTGCACTGAATACTGAATGAAACAGCTTTCTCTAATAGAGAGAAAAGCTTTTGAGCAGATTTGGGCTTGATTTCACTTCATTTGAACAGAAACACTATTTCAGCATTACTGGACTCAGAAAGCTGTAAACTGACAATCTTGATCATTGAAGTCCTAACATAAGTTTTTGTGCATATAACTTTAACACATTAAAAACTGTCTTACAGCATTGCAGAAAACATTGTACTTCATAAGGCATAAGCTTGTTTCAGTTTGGCAAGATTTGCACTGAATACTGAATGAAACAGCTTTATCTAATAGAGAGAAAAGCTTTTGAGCAGATTTGGGCTTGATTTCACTTCATTTCAACAGAAACACTATTTCAGCATTACTGGACTCAGAAAGCTGTAAACTGACAATCTTGATCATTGAAGTCCTAACATTAGTTTTTGTGCATATAACTTCTAACACATTAAAAACTGTCTTACAGCATTGCAAAAAACATTTCATTTCATAAGACATAAGCTTGTTTCAGTTTGGCAAGATTTGCACTGAATACTCAATGAAACCGCATTCTCTATTAGAGAGAAAAGCTTTTGAGCAGATTTGGGCTTGATTTCACTTCATTTGAACAGAAACACTATTTCAGCATTACTGGACTCAGAAAGCTGTAAACTGACAATCTTGATCATTGAAGTCCTAACATAAGTTTTTGTGCATATAACTTCTAACACATTAAAAACTGTCTTACAGCATTGCAGAAAACATTGTACTTCATAAGACATAAGCTTGTTTCAGTTAGGCAAGATTTGCACTGAATACTGAATGAAACAGCTTTATCTAATAGAGAGAAAAGCTTTTGAGCAGATTTGGGCTTGATTTCACTTCATTTGAACAGAAACACTATTTCAGCATTACTGGACTCAGAAAGCTGTAAACTGACAATCTTGATCATTGAAGTCCTAACATTAGTTTTTGTGCATATAACATCTAACACATTAAAAACTGTCTTACAGCATTGCAGAAAACATTGTACTTCATAAGGCATAAGCTTGTTTCAGTTTGGCAAGATTTGCACTGAATATTGAATGAAACAGCTTTCTCTAATAGAGAGAAAAGCTTTTGAGCAGATTTGGGCTTGATTTCACTTCATTTGAACAGAAACACTATTTCAACATTACTGGACTCAGAAAGCTGTAAACTGACAATCTTGATCATTGCAGTCCTAACATTAGTTTTTGTGCATATAACTTCTAACACATTAAAAACTGTCTTACAGCATTGCAGAAAACATTGTACTTCATAAGGCATACGCTTGTTTCAGTTTGGCAAGATTTGCACTGAATATTGAATGAAACAGCTTTCTCTAATAGAGAGAAAAGCTTTTGAGCAGATTTGGGCTTGATTTCACTTCATTTGAACAGAAACACTATTTCAACATTACTGGACTCAGAAAGCTGTAAACTGACAATCTTGATCATTGCAGTCCTAACATTAGTTTTTGTGTATATAACTTCTAACACATTAAAAACTGTCTTACAGCATTGCAGAAAACATTGTACTTCATAAGACATAAGCTTGTTTCAGTTTGGCAAGATTTGCACTGAATACTGAATGAAACAGCTTTATCTAATAGAGAGAAAAGCTTTTGAGCAGATTTGGGCTTGATTTCACTTCATTTGAACAGAAACACTATTTCAACATTACTGGACTCAGAAAGCTGTAAACTGACAATCTTGATCATTGCAGTCCTAACATTAGTTTTTGTGCATATAACTTCTAACACATTAAAAACTGTCTTACAGCATTGCAGAAAACATTGTACTTCATAAGGCATACGCTTGTTTCAGTTTGGCAAGATTTGCACTGAATATTGAATGAAACAGCTTTCTCTAATAGAGAGAAAAGCTTTTGAGCAGATTTGGGCTTGATTTCACTTCATTTGAACAGAAACACTATATCAACATTACTGGACTCAGAAAGCTGTAAACTGACAATCTTGATCATTGCAGTCCTAACATTAGTTTTTGTGTATATAACTTCTAACACATTAAAAACTGTCTTACAGCATTGCAGAAAACATTTTATTTCATAAGACATAAGCATGTTTCAGTTTGGCAAGATTTGCACTGAATACTGAATGAAACAGCTTTCTCTAATAGAGAGAAAAGCTTTTGAGCAGATTTGGGCTTGATTTCACTTCATTTGAACAGAAACACTATTTCAGCATTACTGGACTCAGAAAGCTGTAAACTGACAATCTTGATCATTGAAGTCCTAACATTAGTTTTTGTGCATATAACTTCTAACACATTAAAAACTGTCTTACAGCATTGCAGAAAACATTGTACTTCATAAGGCATAAGCTTGTTTCAGTTTGGCAAGATTTGCACTGAATACTGAATGAAACAGCTTTATCTAATAGAGAGAAAAGCTTTTGAGCAGATTTGGGCTTGATTTCACTTCATTTCAACAGAAACACTATTTCAGCATTACTGGACTCAGAAAGCTGTAAACTGACAATCTTGATCATTGAAGTCCTAACATAAGTTTTTGTGCATATAACTTCTAACACATTAAAAGCTGTCTTACAGCATTGCAGAAAACATTGTACTTCATAAGACATAAGCTTGTTTCAGTTTGGCAAGATTTGCACTGAATACTGAATGAAACAGCTTTATCTAATAGAGAGAAAAGCTTTTGAGCAGATTTGGGCTTGATTTCACTTCATTTCAACAGAAACACTATTTCAGCATTACTGGACTCAGAAAGCTGTAAACTGACAATCTTGATCATTGAAGTCCTAACATAAGTTTTTGTGCATATAACTTCTAACACATTAAAAACTGTCTTACAGCATTGCAGAAAACATTGTACTTCATAAGACATAAGCTTGTTTCAGTTTGGCAAGATTTGCACTGAATACTGAATGAAACAGCTTTATCTAATAGAGAGAAAAGCTTTTGAGCAGATTTGGGCTTGATTTCACTTCATTTCAACAGAAACACTATTTCAGCATTACTGGACTCAGAAAGCTGTAAACTGACAATCTTGATCATTGAAGTCCTAACATAAGATTTTGTGCATATAACTTCTAACACATTAAAAACTGTCTTACAGCATTGTAGAAAACATTGTACTTCATAAGATATAAGCTTGTTTCAGTTTGGCAAGATTTGCACTGAATATTGAATGAAACAGCTTTCTCTAATAGAGAGAAAAGCTTTTGAGCAGATTTGGGCTTGATTTCACTTCATTTGAACAGAAACACTATTTCAACATTACTGGACTCAGAAAGCTGTAAACTGACAATCTTGATCATTGCAGTCCTAACATTAGTTTTTGTGCATATAACTTCTAACACATTAAAAACTGTCTTATAGCATTGCAGAAAACATTGTACTTCATAAGGCATAAGCATGTTTCAGTTTGGCAAGATTTGCACTGAATATTGAATGAAACAGCTTTCTCTAATAGAGAGAAAAGCTTTTGAGCAGATTTGGGCTTGATTTCACTTCATTTGAACAGAAACACTATTTCAGCATTACTGGACTCAGAAAGCTGTAAACTGCCAATCTTGATCATTGAAGTTCTAACATTAGTTTTTGTGTATATAACTTCTAACACATTAAAAACTGTCTTACAGCATTGCAAAAAACATTTCATTTCATAAGACATAAGCTTGTTTCAGTTTGGCAAGATTTGCACTGAATACTCAATGAAACCGCATTCTCTATTAGAGAGAAAAGCTTTTGAGCAGATTTGGGCTTGATTTCACTTCATTTCAACAGAAACACTATTTCAGCATTACTGGACTCAGAAAGCTGTAAACTGCCAATCTTGATCATTGAAGTTCTAACATTAGTTTTTGTGTATATAACTTCTAACACATTAAAAACTGTCTTACAGCATTGCAAAAAACATTTCATTTCATAAGACATAAGCTTGTTTCAGTTTGGCAAGATTTGCACTGAATACTCAATGAAACCGCATTCTCTATTAGAGAGAAAAGCTTTTGAGCAGATTTGGGCTTGATTTCACTTCATTTGAACAGAAACACTATTTCAGCATTACTGGACTCAGAAAGCTGTAAACTGACAATCTTGATCATTGAAGTCCTAACATTAGTTTTTGTGCATATAACTTCTAACACATTAAAAACTGTCTTACAGCATTGCAGAAAACATTGTACTTCATAAGACATAAGCTTGTTTCAGTTTGGCAAGATTTGCACTGAATACTGAATGAAACAGCTTTATCTAATAGAGAGAAAAGCTTTTGAGCAGATTTGGGCTTGATTTCACTTCATTTGAACAGAAACACTATTTCAGCATTACTGGACTCAGAAAGCTGTAAACTTTAAATCTTGATCATTGAAGTCCTAACATAAGTTTTTGTGCATATAACTTCTAACACATTAAAAACTGTCTTACAGCATTGCAGAAAACATTGTACTTCATAAGACATAAGCTTGTTTCAGTTTGGCAAGATTTGCACTGAATACTGAATGAAACAGCTTTATCTAATAGAGAGAAAAGCTTTTGAGCAGATTTGGGCTTGATTTCACTTCATTTCAACAGAAACACTATTTCAGCATTACTGGACTCAGAAAGCTGTAAACTGACAATCTTGATCATTGAAGTCCTAACATTAGTTTTTGTGCATATAACTTCTAACACATTAAAAACTGTCTTACAGCATTGCAGAAAACATTGTACTTCATAAGACATAAGCTTGTTTCAGTTTGGCAAGATTTGCACTGAATACTGAATGAAACAGCTTTATCTAATAGAGAGAAAAGCTTTTGAGCAGATTTGGGCTTGATTTCACTTCATTTCAACAGAAACACTATTTCAGCATTACTGGACTCAGAAAGCTGTAAACTGACAATCTTGATCATTGAAGTCCTAACATAAGTTTTTGTGCATATAACTTCTAACACATTAAAAACTGTCTTACAGCATTGCAGAAAACATTGTACTTCATAAGACATAAGCTTGTTTCAGTTTGGCAAGATTTGCACTGAATACTGAATGAAACAGCTTTATCTAATAGAGAGAAAAGCTTTTGAGCAGATTTGGGCTTGATTTCACTTCATTTGAACAGAAACACTATTTCAACATTACTGGACTCAGAAAGCTGTAAACTGACAATCTTGATCATTGCAGTCCTAACATTAGTTTTTGTGCATATAACTTCTAACACATTAAAAACTGTCTTACAGCATTGCAGAAAACATTGTACTTCATAAGGCATATGCTTGTTTCAGTTTGGCAAGATTTGCACTGAATATTGAATGAAACAGCATTCTCTAATAGAGAGAAAAGCTTTTGAGCAGATTTGGGCTTGATTTCACTTCATTTCAACAGAAACACTATTTCAGCATTACTGGACTCAGAAAGCTGTAAACTGACAATCTTGATCATTGAAGTCCTAACATTACTTTTTGTGTATATAACTTCTAACACATTAAAAACTGTCTTACAGCATTGCAAAAAACATTGTACTTCATAAGACATAAGCAAGTTTCAGTTTGGCAAGATTTGCACTGAATACTGAATGAAACAGCTTTCTCTAATAGAGAGAAAAGCGTTTGAGCAGATTTGGGCTTGATTTCACTTCATTTGAACAGAAACACTATTTCAGCATTACTGGACTCAGAAAGCTGTAAACTGACAATCTTGATCATTGAAGTCCTAACATTAGTTTTTGTGCATATAACTTCTAACACATTAAAAACTGTCTTACAGCATTGCAGAAAACATTGTACTTCATAAGACATAAGCTTGTTTCAGTTTGGCAAGATTTGCACTGAATACTGAATGAAACAGCTTTATCTAATAGAGAGAAAAGCTTTTGAGCAGATTTGGGCTTGATTTCACTTCATTTGAACAGAAACACTATTTCAGCATTACTGGACTCAGAAAGCTGTAAACTGACAATCTTGATCATTGAAGTCCTAACATAAGTTTTTGTGCATATAACTTCTAACACATTAAAAACTGTCTTACAGCATTGCAGAAAACATTGTACTTCATAAGGCATAAGCTTGTTTCAGTTTGGCAAGATTTGCACTGAATACTGAATGAAACAGCTTTATCTAATAGAGAGAAAAGCTTTTGAGCAGACTTGGGCTTGATTTCACTTCATTTCAACAGAAACACTATTTCAGCATTACTGGACTCAGAAAGCTGTAAACTGACAATCTTGATCATTGAAGTCCTAACATTAGTTTTTGTGCATATAACTTCTAACACATTAAAAACTGTCTTAAAGCATTGCAGAAAACATTGTACTTCATAAGACATAAGCTTGTTTCAGTTTGGCAAGATTTGCACTGAATACTGAATGAAACAGCTTTATCTAATAGAGAGAAAAGCTTTTGAGCAGATTTGGGCTTGATTTCACTTCATTTCAACAGAAACACTATTTCAGCATTACTGGACTCAGAAAGCTGTAAACTGACAATATTGATCATTGAAGTCCTAACATAAGATTTTGTGCATATAACTTCTAACACATTAAAAACTGTCTTACAGCATTGCAGAAAACATTGTACTTCATAAGACATAAGCTTGTTTCAGTTTGGCAAGATTTGCACTGAATATTGAATGAAACAGCTTTCTCTAATAGAGAGAAAAGCTTTTGAGCAGATTTGGGCTTGATTTCACTTCATTTGAACAGAAACACTATTTCAACATTACTGGACTCAGAAAGCTGTAAACTGCCAATCTTGATCATTGAAGTTCTAACATTAGTTTTTGTGTATATAACTTCTAACACATTAAAAACTGTCTTACAGCATTGCAAAAAACATTTCATTTCATAAGACATAAGCTTGTTTCAGTTTGGCAAGATTTGCACTGAATACTCAATGAAACCGCATTCTCTATTAGAGAGAAAAGCTTTTGAGCAGATTTGGGCTTGATTTCACTTCATTTGAACAGAAACACTATTTCAGCATTACTGGACTCAGAAAGCTGTAAACTGACAATCTTGATCATTGAAGTCCTAACATAAGTTTTTGTGCATATAACTTCTAACACATTAAAAACTGTCTTACAGCATTGCAGAAAACATTGTACTTCATAAGGCATAAGCTTGTTTCAGTTTGGCAAGATTTGCACTGAATACTGAATGAAACAGCTTTATCTAATAGAGAGAAAAGCTTTTGAGCAGATTTGGGCTTGATTTCACTTCATTTCAACAGAAACACTATTTCAACATTACTGGACTCAGAAAGCTGTAAACTGACAATCTTGATCATTGCAGTCCTAACATTAGTTTTTGTGCATATAACTTCTAACACATTAAAAACTGTCTTATAGCATTGCAGAAAACATTGTACTTCATAAGGCATAAGCATGTTTCAGTTTGGCAAGATTTGCACTGAATATTGAATGAAACAGCTTTCTCTAATAGAGAGAAAAGCTTTTGAGCAGATTTGGGCTTGATTTCACTTCATTTGAACAGAAACACTATTTCAGCATTACTGGACTCAGAAAGCTGTAAACTGCCAATCTTGATCATTGAAGTTCTAACATTAGTTTTTGTGTATATAACTTCTAACACATTAAAAACTGTCTTACAGCATTGCAAAAAACATTTCATTTCATAAGACATAAGCTTGTTTCAGTTTGGCAAGATTTGCACTGAATACTCAATGAAACCGCATTCTCTATTAGAGAGAAAAGCTTTTGAGCAGATTTGGGCTTGATTTCACTTCATTTCAACAGAAACACTATTTCAGCATTACTGGACTCAGAAAGCTGTAAACTGCCAATCTTGATCATTGAAGTTCTAACATTAGTTTTTGTGTATATAACTTCTAACACATTAAAAACTGTCTTACAGCATTGCAAAAAACATTTCATTTCATAAGACATAAGCTTGTTTCAGTTTGGCAAGATTTGCACTGAATACTCAATGAAACCGCATTCTCTATTAGAGAGAAAAGCTTTTGAGCAGATTTGGGCTTGATTTCACTTCATTTGAACAGAAACACTATTTCAGCATTACTGGACTCAGAAAGCTGTAAA
Source organism: Carassius gibelio (assembly GCF_023724105.1). Classification (NCBI taxonomy): domain Eukaryota; kingdom Metazoa; phylum Chordata; class Actinopteri; order Cypriniformes; family Cyprinidae; genus Carassius; species Carassius gibelio. Next base: position 24,657,403 of record NC_068392.1, read on the forward strand.
CTGACAATCTTGATCATTGAAGTCCTAACATTAGTTTTTGTGCATATAACTTCTAACACATTAAAAACTGTCTTACAGCATTGCAGAAAACATTGTACTTCATAAGACATAAGCTTGTTTCAGTTTGGCAAGATTTGCACTGAATACTGAATGAAACAGCTTTATCTAATAGAGAGAAAAGCTTTTGAGCAGATTTGGGCTTGATTTCACTTCATTTGAACAGAAACACTATTTCAGCATTACTGGACTCAGAAAGCTGTAAACTTTAAATCTTGATCATTGAAGTCCTAACATAAGTTTTTGTGCATATAACTTCTAACACATTAAAAACTGTCTTACAGCATTGCAGAAAACATTGTACTTCATAAGACATAAGCTTGTTTCAGTTTGGCAAGATTTGCACTGAATACTGAATGAAACAGCTTTATCTAATAGAGAGAAAAGCTTTTGAGCAGATTTGGGCTTGATTTCACTTCATTTCAACAGAAACACTATTTCAGCATTACTGGACTCAGAAAGCTGTAAACTGACAATCTTGATCATTGAAGTCCTAACATTAGTTTTTGTGCATATAACTTCTAACACATTAAAAACTGTCTTACAGCATTGCAGAAAACATTGTACTTCATAAGACATAAGCTTGTTTCAGTTTGGCAAGATTTGCACTGAATACTGAATGAAACAGCTTTATCTAATAGAGAGAAAAGCTTTTGAGCAGATTTGGGCTTGATTTCACTTCATTTCAACAGAAACACTATTTCAGCATTACTGGACTCAGAAAGCTGTAAACTGACAATCTTGATCATTGAAGTCCTAACATAAGTTTTTGTGCATATAACTTCTAACACATTAAAAACTGTCTTACAGCATTGCAGAAAACATTGTACTTCATAAGACATAAGCTTGTTTCAGTTTGGCAAGATTTGCACTGAATACTGAATGAAACAGCTTTATCTAATAGAGAGAAAAGCTTTTGAGCAGATTTGGGCTTGATTTCACTTCATTTGAACAGAAACACTATTTCAACATTACTGGACTCAGAAAGCTGTAAACTGACAATCTTGATCATTGCAGTCCTAACATTAGTTTTTGTGCATATAACTTCTAACACATTAAAAACTGTCTTACAGCATTGCAGAAAACATTGTACTTCATAAGGCATATGCTTGTTTCAGTTTGGCAAGATTTGCACTGAATATTGAATGAAACAGCATTCTCTAATAGAGAGAAAAGCTTTTGAGCAGATTTGGGCTTGATTTCACTTCATTTCAACAGAAACACTATTTCAGCATTACTGGACTCAGAAAGCTGTAAACTGACAATCTTGATCATTGAAGTCCTAACATTACTTTTTGTGTATATAACTTCTAACACATTAAAAACTGTCTTACAGCATTGCAAAAAACATTGTACTTCATAAGACATAAGCAAGTTTCAGTTTGGCAAGATTTGCACTGAATACTGAATGAAACAGCTTTCTCTAATAGAGAGAAAAGCGTTTGAGCAGATTTGGGCTTGATTTCACTTCATTTGAACAGAAACACTATTTCAACATTACTGGACTCAGAAAGCTGTAAACTGACAATCTTGATCATTGCAGTCCTAACATTAGTTTTTGTGCATATAACTTCTAACACATTAAAAACTGTCTTACAGCATTGCAGAAAACATTGTACTTCATAAGACATAAGCTTGTTTCAGTTTGGCAAGATTTGCACTGAATACTGAATGAAACAGCTTTATCTAATAGAGAGAAAAGCTTTTGAGCAGATTTGGGCTTGATTTCACTTCATTTGAACAGAAACACTATTTCAGCATTACTGGACTCAGAAAGCTGTAAACTGACAATCTTGATCATTGAAGTCCTAACATTAGTTTTTGTGCATATAACTTCTAACACATTAAAAACTGTCTCACAGCATTGCAGAAAACATTGTACTTCATAAGGCATAAGCTTGTTTCAGTTTGGCAAGATTTGCACTGAATATTGAATGAAACAGCTTTTTCTAATAGAGAGAAAAGCTTTTGAGCAGATTTGGGCTTGATTTCACTTCATTTCAACAGAAACACTATTTCAGCATTACTGGACTCAGAAAGCTGTAAACTGACAATCTTGATCATTGAAGTCCTAACATAAGTTTTTGTGCATATAACTTCTAACACATTAAAAGCTGTCTTACAGCATTGCAGAAAACATTGTACTTCATAAGACATAAGCTTGTTTCAGTTTGGCAAGATTTGCACTGAATACTGAATGAAACAGCTTTATCTAATAGAGAGAAAAGCTTTTGAGCAGATTTGGGCTTGATTTCACTTCATTTCAACAGAAACACTATTTCAGCATTACTGGACTCAGAAAGCTGTAAACTGACAATCTTGATCATTGAAGTCCTAACATTAGTTTTTGTGCATATAACTTCTAACACATTAAAAACTGTCTTACAGCATTGCAGAAAACATTGTACTTCATAAGACATAAGCTTGTTTCAGTTTGGCAAGATTTGCACTGAATACTGAATGAAACAGCTTTATCTAATAGAGAGAAAAGCTTTTGAGCAGATTTGGGCTTGATTTCACTTCATTTCAACAGAAACACTATTTCAGCATTACTGGACTCAGAAAGCTGTAAACTGACAATCTTGATCATTGAAGTCCTAACATTAGTTTTTGTGCATATAACTTCTAACACATTAAAAACTGTCTTACAGCATTGCAGAAAACATTGTACTTCATAAGACATAAGCTTGTTTCAGTTTGGCAAGATTTGCACTGAATACTGAATGAAACAGCTTTATCTAATAGAGAGAAAAGCTTTTGAGCAGATTTGGGCTTGATTTCACTTCATTTGAACAGAAACACTATTTCAGCATTACTGGACTCAGAAAGCTGTAAACTGACAATCTTGATCATTGAAGTCCTAACATAAGTTTTTGTGCATATAACTTCTAACACATTAAAAACTGTCTTACAGCATTGCAGAAAACATTGTACTTCATAAGGCATAAGCTTGTTTCAGTTTGGCAAGATTTGCACTGAATACTGAATGAAACAGCTTTATCTAATAGAGAGAAAAGCTTTTGAGCAGACTTGGGCTTGATTTCACTTCATTTCAACAGAAACACTATTTCAGCATTACTGGACTCAGAAAGCTGTAAACTGACAATCTTGATCATTGAAGTCCTAACATTAGTTTTTGTGCATATAACTTCTAACACATTAAAAACTGTCTTAAAGCATTGCAGAAAACATTGTACTTCATAAGACATAAGCTTGTTTCAGTTTGGCAAGATTTGCACTGAATACTGAATGAAACAGCTTTATCTAATAGAGAGAAAAGCTTTTGAGCAGATTTGGGCTTGATTTCACTTCATTTCAACAGAAACACTATTTCAGCATTACTGGACTCAGAAAGCTGTAAACTGACAATATTGATCATTGAAGTCCTAACATAAGATTTTGTGCATATAACTTCTAACACATTAAAAACTGTCTTACAGCATTGCAGAAAACATTGTACTTCATAAGACATAAGCTTGTTTCAGTTTGGCAAGATTTGCACTGAATATTGAATGAAACAGCTTTCTCTAATAGAGAGAAAAGCTTTTGAGCAGATTTGGGCTTGATTTCACTTCATTTGAACAGAAACACTATTTCAACATTACTGGACTCAGAAAGCTGTAAACTGCCAATCTTGATCATTGAAGTTCTAACATTAGTTTTTGTGTATATAACTTCTAACACATTAAAAACTGTCTTACAGCATTGCAAAAAACATTTCATTTCATAAGACATAAGCTTGTTTCAGTTTGGCAAGATTTGCACTGAATACTCAATGAAACCGCATTCTCTATTAGAGAGAAAAGCTTTTGAGCAGATTTGGGCTTGATTTCACTTCATTTGAACAGAAACACTATTTCAGCATTACTGGACTCAGAAAGCTGTAAACTGACAATCTTGATCATTGAAGTCCTAACATAAGTTTTTGTGCATATAACTTCTAACACATTAAAAACTGTCTTACAGCATTGCAGAAAACATTGTACTTCATAAGGCATAAGCTTGTTTCAGTTTGGCAAGATTTGCACTGAATACTGAATGAAACAGCTTTATCTAATAGAGAGAAAAGCTTTTGAGCAGATTTGGGCTTGATTTCACTTCATTTCAACAGAAACACTATTTCAGCATTACTGGACTCAGAAAGCTGTAAACTGACAATCTTGATCATTGAAGTCCTAACATAAGTTTTTGTGCATATAACTTCTAACACATTAAAAACTGTCTTACAGCATTGCAGAAAACATTGTACTTCATAAGGCATACGCTTGTTTCAGTTTGGCAAGATTTGCACTGAATACTGAATGAAACAGCTTTATCTAATAGAGAGAAAAGCTTTTGAGCAGATTTGGGCTTGATTTCACTTCATTTGAACAGAAACACTATTTCAACATTACTGGACTCAGAAAGCTGTAAACTGACAATCTTGATCATTGCAGTCCTAACATTAGTTTTTGTGTATATAACTTCTAACACATTAAAAACTGTCTTACAGCATTGCAGAAAACATTTTATTTCATAAGACATAAGCATGTTTCAGTTTGGCAAGATTTGCACTGAATACTGAATGAAACAGCTTTCTCTAATAGAGAGAAAAGCTTTTGAGCAGATTTGGGCTTGATTTCACTTCATTTGAACAGAAACACTATTTCAGCATTACTGGACTCAGAAAGCTGTAAACTGACAATCTTGATCATTGAAGTCCTAACATAAGTTTTTGTGCATATAACTTCTAACACATTAAAAGCTGTCTTACAGCATTGCAGAAAACATTGTACTTCATAAGACATGAGCTTGTTTCAGTTTGGCAAGATTTGCACTGAATACTGAATGAAACAGCTTTATCTAATAGAGAGAAAAGCTTTTGAGCAGATTTGGGCTTGATTTCACTTCATTTCAACAGAAACACTATTTCAGCATTACTGGACTCAGAAAGCTGTAAACTGACAATCTTGATCATTGAAGTCCTAACATTAGTTTTTGTGCATATAACTTCTAACACATTAAAAACTGTCTTACAGCATTGCAGAAAACATTGTACTTCATAAGACATAAGCTTGTTTCAGTTTGGCAAGATTTGCACTGAATACTGAATGAAACAGCTTTATCTAATAGAGAGAAAAGCTTTTGAGCAGATTTGGGCTTGATTTCACTTCATTTGAACAGAAACACTATTTCAGCATTACTGGACTCAGAAAGCTGTAAACTGACAATCTTGATCATTGAAGTCCTAACATAAGTTTTTGTGCATATAACTTCTAACACATTAAAAACTGTCTTACAGCATTGCAGAAAACATTGTACTTCATAAGACATAAGCTTGTTTCAGTTTGGCAAGATTTGCACTGAATACTGAATGAAACAGCTTTATCTAATAGAGAGAAAAGCTTTTGAGCAGATTTGGGCTTGATTTCACTTCATTTCAACAGAAACACTATTTCAGCATTACTGGACTCAGAAAGCTGTAAACTGACAATCTTGATCATTGAAGTCCTAACATTAGTTTTTGTGCATATAACTTCTAACACATTAAAAACTGTCTTACAGCATTGCAGAAAACATTGTACTTCATAAGACATAAGCTTGTTTCAGTTTGGCAAGATTTGCACTGAATACTGAATGAAACAGCTTTATCTAATAGAGAGAAAAGCTTTTGAGCAGATTTGGGCTTGATTTCACTTCATTTCAACAGAAACACTATTTCAGCATTACTGGACTCAGAAAGCTGTAAACTGACAATCTTGATCATTGAAGTCCTAACATAAGTTTTTGTGCATATAACTTCTAACACATTAAAAACTGTCTTACAGCATTGCAGAAAACATTGTACTTCATAAGACATAAGCTTGTTTCAGTTTGGCAAGATTTGCACTGAATACTGAATGAAACAGCTTTATCTAATAGAGAGAAAAGCTTTTGAGCAGATTTGGGCTTGATTTCACTTCATTTGAACAGAAACACTATTTCAACATTATTGGACTCAGAAAGCTGTAAACTGACAATCTTGATCATTGCAGTCCTAACATTAGTTTTTGTGCATATAACTTCTAACACATTAAAAACTGTCTTACAGCATTGCAGAAAACATTGTACTTCATAAGGCATACGCTTGTTTCAGTTTGGCAAGATTTGCACTGAATATTGAATGAAACAGCATTCTCTAATAGAGAGAAAAGCTTTTGAGCAGATTTGGGCTTGATTTCACTTCATTTCAACAGAAACACTATTTCAGCATTACTGGACTCAGAAAGCTGTAAACTGACAATCTTGATCATTGCAGTCCTAACATTAGTTTTTGTGCATATAACTTCTAACACATTAAAAACTGTCTTACAGCATTGCAGAAAACATTGTACTTCATAAGACATAAGCTTGTTTCAGTTTGGCAAGATTTGCACTGAATACTGAATGAAACAGCTTTATCTAATAGAGAGAAAAGCTTTTGAGCAGATTTGGGCTTGATTTCACTTCATTTGAACAGAAACACTATTTCAGCATTACTGGACTCAGAAAGCTGTAAACTGACAATCTTGATCATTGAAGTCCTAACATTAGTTTTTGTGCATATAACTTCTAACACATTAAAAACTGTCTCACAGCATTGCAGAAAACATTGTACTTCATAAGGCATAAGCTTGTTTCAGTTTGGCAAGATTTGCACTGAATACTGAATGAAACAGCTTTATCTAATAGAGAGAAAAGCTTTTGAGCAGATTTGGGCTTGATTTCACTTCATTTCAACAGAAACACTATTTCAGCATTACTGGACTCAGAAAGCTGTAAACTGACAATCTTGATCATTGAAGTCCTAACATAAGTTTTTGTGCATATAACTTCTAACACATTAAAAACTGTCTTACAGCATTGCAGAAAACATTGTACTTCATAAGACATAAGCTTGTTTCAGTTTGGCAAGATTTGCACTGAATACTGAATGAAACAGCTTTATCTAATAGAGAGAAAAGCTTTTGAGCAGATTTGGGCTTGATTTCACTTCATTTCAACAGAAACACTATTTCAGCATTACTGGACTCAGAAAGCTGTAAACTGACAATCTTGATCATTGAAGTCCTAACATTAGTTTTTGTGCATATAACTTCTAACACATTAAAAACTGTCTTACAGCATTGCAGAAAACATTGTACTTCATAAGACATAAGCTTGTTTCAGTTTGGCAAGATTTGCACTGAATACTGAATAAAACAGCTTTATCTAATAGAGAGAAAAGCTTTTGAGCAGATTTGGGCTTGATTTCACTTCATTTGAACAGAAACACTATTTCAGCATTACTGGACTCAGAAAGCTGTAAACTGACAATCTTGATCATTGCAGTCCTAACATTAGTTTTTGTGTATATAACTTCTAACACATTAAAAACTGTCTTACAGCATTGCAGAAAACATTTTATTTCATAAGACATAAGCATGTTTCAGTTTGGCAAGATTTGCACTGAATACTGAATGAAACAGCTTTCTCTAATAGAGAGAAAAGCTTTTGAGCAGATTTGGGCTTGATTTCACTTCATTTGAACAGAAACACTATTTCAGCATTACTGGACTCAGAAAGCTGTAAACTGACAATCTTGATCATTGAAGTCCTAACATAAGTTTTTGTGCATATAACTTCTAACACATTAAAAACTGTCTTACAGCATTGCAGAAAACATTGTACTTCATAAGGCATAAGCTTGTTTCAGTTTGGCAAGATTTGCACTGAATACTCAATGAAACCGCATTCTCTATTAGAGAGAAAAGCTTTTGAGCAGATTTGGGCTTGATTTCACTTCATTTGAACAGAAACACTATTTCAGCATTACTGGACTCAGAAAGCTGTAAACTGACAATCTTGATCATTGAAGTCCTAACATAAGTTTTTGTGCATATAACTTCTAACACATTAAAAACTGTCTTACAGCATTGCAGAAAACATTGTACTTCATAAGGCATAAGCTTGTTTCAGTTTGGCAAGATTTGCACTGAATACTGAATGAAACAGCTTTATCTAATAGAGAGAAAAGCTTTTGAGCAGATTTGGGCTTGATTTCACTTCATTTCAACAGAAACACTATTTCAGCATTACTGGACTCAGAAAGCTGTAAACTGACAATCTTGATCATTGAAGTCCTAACATAAGTTTTTGTGCATATAACTTCTAACACATTAAAAACTGTCTTACAGCATTGCAGAAAACATTGTACTTCATAAGGCATACGCTTGTTTCAGTTTGGCAAGATTTGCACTGAATACTGAATGAAACAGCTTTATCTAATAGAGAGAAAAGCTTTTGAGCAGATTTGGGCTTGATTTCACTTCATTTGAACAGAAACACTATTTCAACATTACTGGACTCAGAAAGCTGTAAACTGACAATCTTGATCATTGCAGTCCTAACATTAGTTTTTGTGTATATAACTTCTAACACATTAAAAACTGTCTTACAGCATTGCAGAAAACATTTTATTTCATAAGACATAAGCATGTTTCAGTTTGGCAAGATTTGCACTGAATACTGAATGAAACAGCTTTCTCTAATAGAGAGAAAAGCTTTTGAGCAGATTTGGGCTTGATTTCACTTCATTTGAACAGAAACACTATTTCAGCATTACTGGACTCAGAAAGCTGTAAACTGACAATCTTGATCATTGAAGTCCTAACATAAGTTTTTGTGCATATAACTTCTAACACATTAAAAGCTGTCTTACAGCATTGCAGAAAACATTGTACTTCATAAGACATGAGCTTGTTTCAGTTTGGCAAGATTTGCACTGAATACTGAATGAAACAGCTTTATCTAATAGAGAGAAAAGCTTTTGAGCAGATTTGGGCTTGATTTCACTTCATTTCAACAGAAACACTATTTCAGCATTACTGGACTCAGAAAGCTGTAAACTGACAATCTTGATCATTGAAGTCCTAACATTAGTTTTTGTGCATATAACTTCTAACACATTAAAAACTGTCTTACAGCATTGCAGAAAACATTGTACTTCATAAGACATAAGCTTGTTTCAGTTTGGCAAGATTTGCACTGAATACTGAATGAAACAGCTTTATCTAATAGAGAGAAAAGCTTTTGAGCAGATTTGGGCTTGATTTCACTTCATTTGAACAGAAACACTATTTCAGCATTACTGGACTCAGAAAGCTGTAAACTGACAATCTTGATCATTGAAGTCCTAACATAAGTTTTTGTGCATATAACTTCTAACACATTAAAAACTGTCTTACAGCATTGCAGAAAACATTGTACTTCATAAGACATAAGCTTGTTTCAGTTTGGCAAGATTTGCACTGAATACTGAATGAAACAGCTTTATCTAATAGAGAGAAAAGCTTTTGAGCAGATTTGGGCTTGATTTCACTTCATTTCAACAGAAACACTATTTCAGCATTACTGGACTCAGAAAGCTGTAAACTGACAATCTTGATCATTGAAGTCCTAACATTAGTTTTTGTGCATATAACTTCTAACACATTAAAAACTGTCTTACAGCATTGCAGAAAACATTGTACTTCATAAGACATAAGCTTGTTTCAGTTTGGCAAGATTTGCACTGAATACTGAATGAAACAGCTTTATCTAATAGAGAGAAAAGCTTTTGAGCAGATTTGGGCTTGATTTCACTTCATTTGAACAGAAACACTATTTCAACATTATTGGACTCAGAAAGCTGTAAACTGACAATCTTGATCATTGCAGTCCTAACATTAGTTTTTGTGCATATAACTTCTAACACATTAAAAACTGTCTTACAGCATTGCAGAAAACATTGTACTTCATAAGGCATACGCTTGTTTCAGTTTGGCAAGATTTGCACTGAATATTGAATGAAACAGCATTCTCTAATAGAGAGAAAAGCTTTTGAGCAGATTTGGGCTTGATTTCACTTCATTTCAACAGAAACACTATTTCAGCATTACTGGACTCAGAAAGCTGTAAACTGACAATCTTGATCATTGCAGTCCTAACATTAGTTTTTGTGCATATAACTTCTAACACATTAAAAACTGTCTTACAGCATTGCAGAAAACATTGTACTTCATAAGACATAAGCTTGTTTCAGTTTGGCAAGATTTGCACTGAATACTGAATGAAACAGCTTTATCTAATAGAGAGAAAAGCTTTTGAGCAGATTTGGGCTTGATTTCACTTCATTTGAACAGAAACACTATTTCAGCATTACTGGACTCAGAAAGCTGTAAACTGACAATCTTGATCATTGAAGTCCTAACATAAGTTTTTGTGCATATAACTTCTAACACATTAAAAACTGTCTTACAGCATTGCAGAAAACATTGTACTTCATAAGACATAAGCTTGTTTCAGTTTGGCAAGATTTGCACTGAATACTGAATGAAACAGCTTTATCTAATAGAGAGAAAAGCTTTTGAGCAGATTTGGGCTTGATTTCACTTCATTTGAACAGAAACACTATTTCAGCATTACTGGACTCAGAAAGCTGTAAACTGACAATCTTGATCATTGAAGTCCTAACATTAGTTTTTGTGCATATAACTTCTAACACATTAAAAACTGTCTCACAGCATTGCAGAAAACATTGTACTTCATAAGGCATAAGCTTGTTTCAGTTTGGCAAGATTTGCACTGAATACTGAATGAAACAGCTTTATCTAATAGAGAGAAAAGCTTTTGAGCAGATTTGGGCTTGATTTCACTTCATTTCAACAGAAACACTATTTCAGCATTACTGGACTCAGAAAGCTGTAAACTGACAATCTTGATCATTGAAGTCCTAACATAAGTTTTTGTGCATATAACTTCTAACACATTAAAAACTGTCTTACAGCATTGCAGAAAACATTGTACTTCATAAGACATAAGCTTGTTTCAGTTTGGCAAGATTTGCACTGAATACTGAATGAAACAGCTTTATCTAATAGAGAGAAAAGCTTTTGAGCAGATTTGGGCTTGATTTCACTTCATTTCAACAGAAACACTATTTCAGCATTACTGGACTCAGAAAGCTGTAAACTGACAATCTTGATCATTGAAGTCCTAACATTAGTTTTTGTGCATATAACTTCTAACACATTAAAAACTGTCTTACAGCATTGCAGAAAACATTGTACTTCATAAGACATAAGCTTGTTTCAGTTTGGCAAGATTTGCACTGAATACTGAATGAAACAGCTTTATCTAATAGAGAGAAAAGCTTTTGAGCAGACTTGGGCTTGATTTCACTTCATTTCAACAGAAACACTATTTCAGCATTACTGGACTCAGAAAGCTGTAAACTGACAATCTTGATCATTGAAGTCCTAACATTAGTTTTTGTGCATATAACTTCTAACACATTAAAAACTGTCTTACAGCATTGCAAAAAACATTTCATTTCATAAGACATAAGCTTGTTTCAGTTTGGCAAGATTTGCACTGAATACTCAATGAAACCGCATTCTCTATTAGAGAGAAAAGCTTTTGAGCAGATTTGGGCTTGATTTCACTTCATTTGAACAGAAACACTATTTCAGCATTACTGGACTCAGAAAGCTGTAAACTGACAATCTTGATCATTGAAGTCCTAACATAAGTTTTTGTGCATATAACTTCTAACACATTAAAAACTGTCTTACAGCATTGCAGAAAACATTGTACTTCATAAGGCATAAGCTTGTTTCAGTTTGGCAAGATTTGCACTGAATACTGAATGAAACAGCTTTATCTAATAGAGAGAAAAGCTTTTGAGCAGATTTGGGCTTGATTTCACTTCATTTCAACAGAAACACTATTTCAGCATTACTGGACTCAGAAAGCTGTAAACTGACAATCTTGATCATTGAAGTCCTAACATAAGTTTTTGTGCATATAACTTCTAACACATTAAAAACTGTCTTACAGCATTGCAGAAAACATTGTACTTCATAAGGCATAAGCTTGTTTCAGTTTGGCAAGACTTGCACTGAATACTGAATGAAACAGCTTTATCTAATAGAGAGAAAAGCTTTTGAGCAGACTTGGGCTTGATTTCACTTCATTTCAACAGAAACACTATTTCAGCATTACTGGACTCAGAAAGCTGTAAACTGACAATCTTGATCATTGAAGTCCTAACATTAGTTTTTGTGCATATAACTTCTAACACATTAAAAACTGTCTTACAGCATTGCAAAAAACATTTCATTTCATAAGACATAAGCTTGTTTCAGTTTGGCAAGATTTGCACTGAATACTCAATGAAACCGCATTCTCTATTAGAGAGAAAAGCTTTTGAGCAGATTTGGGCTTGATTTCACTTCATTTGAACAGAAACACTATTTCAGCATTACTGGACTCAGAAAGCTGTAAACTGACAATCTTGATCATTGAAGTCCTAACATAAGTTTTTGTGCATATAACTTCTAACACATTAAAAACTGTCTTACAGCATTGCAGAAAACATTGTACTTCATAAGACATAAGCTTGTTTCAGTTAGGCAAGATTTGCACTGAATACTGAATGAAACAGCTTTATCTAATAGAGAGAAAAGCTTTTGAGCAGATTTGGGCTTGATTTCACTTCATTTGAACAGAAACACTATTTCAGCATTACTGGACTCAGATAGCTGTAAACTGACAATCTTGATCATTGAAGTCCTAACATTAGTTTTTGTGCATATAACATCTAACACATTAAAAACTGTCTTACAGCATTGCAGAAAACATTGTACTTCATAAGGCATAAGCTTGTTTCAGTTTGGCAAGATTTGCACTGAATATTGAATGAAACAGCTTTCTCTAATAGAGAGAAAAGCTTTTGAGCAGATTTGGGCTTGATTTCACTTCATTTGAACAGAAACACTATTTCAACATTACTGGACTCAGAAAGCTGTAAACTGACAATCTTGATCATTGCAGTCCTAACATTAGTTTTTGTGCATATAACTTCTAACACATTAAAAACTGTCTTACAGCATTGCAGAAAACATTGTACTTCATAAGGCATACGCTTGTTTCAGTTTGGCAAGATTTGCACTGAATATTGAATGAAACAGCTTTCTCTAATAGAGAGAAAAGCTTTTGAGCAGATTTGGGCTTGATTTCACTTCATTTGAACAGAAACACTATTTCAACATTACTGGACTCAGAAAGCTGTAAACTGACAATCTTGATCATTGAAGTCCTAACATTAGTTTTTGTGTATATAACTTCTAACACATTAAAAACTGTCTTACTGCATTGCAGAAAACATTTTATTTCATAAGACATAAGCATGTTTCAGTTTGGCAAGATTTGCACTGAATACTGAATGAAACAGCTTTCTCTAATAGAGAGAAAAGCTTTTTAGCAGATTTGGGCTTGATTTCACTTCATTTGAACAGAAACACTATTTCAGCATTACTGGACTCAGAAAGCTGTAAACTGACAATCTTGATCATTGAAGTCCTAACATTAGTTTTTGTGCATATAACATCTAACACATTAAAAACTGTCTTACAGCATTGCAGAAAACATTGTACTTCATAAGACATAAGCTTGTTTCAGTTTGGCAAGATTTGCACTGAATACTGAATGAAACAGCTTTATCTAATAAAGAGAAAAGCTTTTGAGCAGATTTGGGCTTGATTTCACTTCATTTCAACAGAAACACTATTTCAGCATTACTGGACTCAGAAAGCTGTAAACTGACAATCTTGATCATTGAAGTCCTAACATAAGTTTTTGTGCATATAACTTCTAACACATTAAAAGCTGTCTTACAGCATTGCAGAAAACATTGTACTTCATAAGACATAAGCTTGTTTCAGTTTGGCAAGATTTGCACTGAATACTGAATGAAACAGCTTTATCTAATAGAGAGAAAAGCTTTTGAGCAGATTTGGGCTTGATTTCACTTCATTTGAACAGAAACACTATTTCAACATTACTGGACTCAGAAAGCTGTAAACTGACAATCTTGATCATTGCAGTCCTAACATTAGTTTTTGTGCATATAACTTCTAACACATTAAAAACTGTCTTACAGCATTGCAGAAAACATTGTACTTCATAAGGCATACGCTTGTTTCAGTTTGGCAAGATTTGCACTGAATATTGAATGAAACAGCTTTCTCTAATAGAGAGAAAAGCTTTTGAGCAGATTTGGGCTTGATTTCACTTCATTTGAACAGAAACACTATTTCAACATTATTGGACTCAGAAAGCTGTAAACTGACAATCTTGATCATTGCAGTCCTAACATTAGTTTTTGTGCATATAACTTCTAACACATTAAAAACTGTCTTACAGCATTGCAGAAAACATTGTACTTCATAAGGCATACGCTTGTTTCAGTTTGGCAAGATTTGCACTGAATATTGAATGAAACAGCATTCTCTAATAGAGAGAAAAGCTTTTGAGCAGATTTGGGCTTGATTTCACTTCATTTCAACAGAAACACTATTTCAGCATTACTGGACTCAGAAAGCTGTAAACTGACAATCTTGATCATTGCAGTCCTAACATTAGTTTTTGTGCATATAACTTCTAACACATTAAAAACTGTCTTACAGCATTGCAGAAAACATTGTACTTCATAAGACATAAGCTTGTTTCAGTTTGGCAAGATTTGCACTGAATACTGAATGAAACAGCTTTATCTAATAGAGAGAAAAGCTTTTGAGCAGATTTGGGCTTGATTTCACTTCATTTGAACAGAAACACTATTTCAGCATTACTGGACTCAGAAAGCTGTAAACTGACAATCTTGATCATTGAAGTCCTAACATTAGTTTTTGTGCATATAACTTCTAACACATTAAAAACTGTCTCACAGCATTGCAGAAAACATTGTACTTCATAAGGCATAAGCTTGTTTCAGTTTGGCAAGATTTGCACTGAATACTGAATGAAACAGCTTTATCTAATAGAGAGAAAAGCTTTTGAGCAGATTTGGGCTTGATTTCACTTCATTTCAACAGAAACACTATTTCAGCATTACTGGACTCAGAAAGCTGTAAACTGACAATCTTGATCATTGAAGTCCTAACATAAGTTTTTGTGCATATAACTTCTAACACATTAAAAACTGTCTTACAGCATTGCAGAAAACATTGTACTTCATAAGACATAAGCTTGTTTCAGTTTGGCAAGATTTGCACTGAATACTGAATGAAACAGCTTTATCTAATAGAGAGAAAAGCTTTTGAGCAGATTTGGGCTTGATTTCACTTCATTTCAACAGAAACACTATTTCAGCATTACTGGACTCAGAAAGCTGTAAACTGACAATCTTGATCATTGAAGTCCTAACATTAGTTTTTTGTGCATATAACTTCTAACACATTAAAAACTGTCTTACAGCATTGCAGAAAACATTGTACTTCATAAGACATAAGCTTGTTTCAGTTTGGCAAGATTTGCACTGAATACTGAATAAAACAGCTTTATCTAATAGAGAGAAAAGCTTTTGAGCAGATTTGGGCTTGATTTCACTTCATTTGAACAGAAACACTATTTCAGCATTACTGGACTCAGAAAGCTGTAAACTGACAATCTTGATCATTGCAGTCCTAACATTAGTTTTTGTGTATATAACTTCTAACACATTAAAAACTGTCTTACAGCATTGCAGAAAACATTTTATTTCATAAGACATAAGCATGTTTCAGTTTGGCAAGATTTGCACTGAATACTGAATGAAACAGCTTTCTCTAATAGAGAGAAAAGCTTTTGAGCAGATTTGGGCTTGATTTCACTTCATTTGAACAGAAACACTATTTCAGCATTACTGGACTCAGAAAGCTGTAAACTGACAATCTTGATCATTGAAGTCCTAACATAAGTTTTTGTGCATATAACTTCTAACACATTAAAAACTGTCTTACAGCATTGCAGAAAACATTGTACTTCATAAGGCATAAGCTTGTTTCAGTTTGGCAAGATTTGCACTGAATACTCAATGAAACCGCATTCTCTATTAGAGAGAAAAGCTTTTGAGCAGATTTGGGCTTGATTTCACTTCATTTGAACAGAAACACTATTTCAGCATTACTGGACTCAGAAAGCTGTAAACTGACAATCTTGATCATTGAAGTCCTAACATAAGTTTTTGTGCATATAACTTCTAACACATTAAAAACTGTCTTACAGCATTGCAGAAAACATTGTACTTCATAAGGCATAAGCTTGTTTCAGTTTGGCAAGATTTGCACTGAATACTGAATGAAACAGCTTTATCTAATAGAGAGAAAAGCTTTTGAGCAGATTTGGGCTTGATTTCACTTCATTTCAACAGAAACACTATTTCAGCATTACTGGACTCAGAAAGCTGTAAACTGACAATCTTGATCATTGAAGTCCTAACATAAGTTTTTGTGCATATAACTTCTAACACATTAAAAACTGTCTTACAGCATTGCAGAAAACATTGTACTTCATAAGGCATACGCTTGTTTCAGTTTGGCAAGATTTGCACTGAATACTGAATGAAACAGCTTTATCTAATAGAGAGAAAAGCTTTTGAGCAGATTTGGGCTTGATTTCACTTCATTTGAACAGAAACACTATTTCAACATTACTGGACTCAGAAAGCTGTAAACTGACAATCTTGATCATTGCAGTCCTAACATTAGTTTTTGTGTATATAACTTCTAACACATTAAAAACTGTCTTACAGCATTGCAGAAAACATTTTATTTCATAAGACATAAGCATGTTTCAGTTTGGCAAGATTTGCACTGAATACTGAATGAAACAGCTTTCTCTAATAGAGAGAAAAGCTTTTGAGCAGATTTGGGCTTGATTTCACTTCATTTGAACAGAAACACTATTTCAGCATTACTGGACTCAGAAAGCTGTAAACTGACAATCTTGATCATTGAAGTCCTAACATAAGTTTTTGTGCATATAACTTCTAACACATTAAAAGCTGTCTTACAGCATTGCAGAAAACATTGTACTTCATAAGACATGAGCTTGTTTCAGTTTGGCAAGATTTGCACTGAATACTGAATGAAACAGCTTTATCTAATAGAGAGAAAAGCTTTTGAGCAGATTTGGGCTTGATTTCACTTCATTTCAACAGAAACACTATTTCAGCATTACTGGACTCAGAAAGCTGTAAACTGACAATCTTGATCATTGAAGTCCTAACATTAGTTTTTGTGCATATAACTTCTAACACATTAAAAACTGTCTTACAGCATTGCAGAAAACATTGTACTTCATAAGACATAAGCTTGTTTCAGTTTGGCAAGATTTGCACTGAATACTGAATGAAACAGCTTTATCTAATAGAGAGAAAAGCTTTTGAGCAGATTTGGGCTTGATTTCACTTCATTTGAACAGAAACACTATTTCAGCATTACTGGACTCAGAAAGCTGTAAACTGACAATCTTGATCATTGAAGTCCTAACATAAGTTTTTGTGCATATAACTTCTAACACATTAAAAACTGTCTTACAGCATTGCAGAAAACATTGTACTTCATAAGACATAAGCTTGTTTCAGTTTGGCAAGATTTGCACTGAATACTGAATGAAACAGCTTTATCTAATAGAGAGAAAAGCTTTTGAGCAGATTTGGGCTTGATTTCACTTCATTTCAACAGAAACACTATTTCAGCATTACTGGACTCAGAAAGCTGTAAACTGACAATCTTGATCATTGAAGTCCTAACATTAGTTTTTGTGCATATAACTTCTAACACATTAAAAACTGTCTTACAGCATTGCAGAAAACATTGTACTTCATAAGACATAAGCTTGTTTCAGTTTGGCAAGATTTGCACTGAATACTGAATGAAACAGCTTTATCTAATAGAGAGAAAAGCTTTTGAGCAGATTTGGGCTTGATTTCACTTCATTTGAACAGAAACACTATTTCAACATTATTGGACTCAGAAAGCTGTAAACTGACAATCTTGATCATTGCAGTCCTAACATTAGTTTTTGTGCATATAACTTCTAACACATTAAAAACTGTCTTACAGCATTGCAGAAAACATTGTACTTCATAAGGCATACGCTTGTTTCAGTTTGGCAAGATTTGCACTGAATATTGAATGAAACAGCATTCTCTAATAGAGAGAAAAGCTTTTGAGCAGATTTGGGCTTGATTTCACTTCATTTCAACAGAAACACTATTTCAGCATTACTGGACTCAGAAAGCTGTAAACTGACAATCTTGATCATTGCAGTCCTAACATTAGTTTTTGTGCATATAACTTCTAACACATTAAAAACTGTCTTACAGCATTGCAGAAAACATTGTACTTCATAAGACATAAGCTTGTTTCAGTTTGGCAAGATTTGCACTGAATACTGAATGAAACAGCTTTATCTAATAGAGAGAAAAGCTTTTGAGCAGATTTGGGCTTGATTTCACTTCATTTGAACAGAAACACTATTTCAGCATTACTGGACTCAGAAAGCTGTAAACTGACAATCTTGATCATTGAAGTCCTAACATAAGTTTTTGTGCATATAACTTCTAACACATTAAAAACTGTCTTACAGCATTGCAGAAAACATTGTACTTCATAAGACATAAGCTTGTTTCAGTTTGGCAAGATTTGCACTGAATACTGAATGAAACAGCTTTATCTAATAGAGAGAAAAGCTTTTGAGCAGATTTGGGCTTGATTTCACTTCATTTGAACAGAAACACTATTTCAGCATTACTGGACTCAGAAAGCTGTAAACTGACAATCTTGATCATTGAAGTCCTAACATTAGTTTTTGTGCATATAACTTCTAACACATTAAAAACTGTCTCACAGCATTGCAGAAAACATTGTACTTCATAAGGCATAAGCTTGTTTCAGTTTGGCAAGATTTGCACTGAATACTGAATGAAACAGCTTTATCTAATAGAGAGAAAAGCTTTTGAGCAGATTTGGGCTTGATTTCACTTCATTTCAACAGAAACACTATTTCAGCATTACTGGACTCAGAAAGCTGTAAACTGACAATCTTGATCATTGAAGTCCTAACATAAGTTTTTGTGCATATAACTTCTAACACATTAAAAACTGTCTTACAGCATTGCAGAAAACATTGTACTTCATAAGACATAAGCTTGTTTCAGTTTGGCAAGATTTGCACTGAATACTGAATGAAACAGCTTTATCTAATAGAGAGAAAAGCTTTTGAGCAGATTTGGGCTTGATTTCACTTCATTTCAACAGAAACACTATTTCAGCATTACTGGACTCAGAAAGCTGTAAACTGACAATCTTGATCATTGAAGTCCTAACATTAGTTTTTTGTGCATATAACTTCTAACACATTAAAAACTGTCTTACAGCATTGCAGAAAACATTGTACTTCATAAGACATAAGCTTGTTTCAGTTTGGCAAGATTTGCACTGAATACTGAATGAAACAGCTTTATCTAATAGAGAGAAAAGCTTTTGAGCAGACTTGGGCTTGATTTCACTTCATTTCAACAGAAACACTATTTCAGCATTACTGGACTCAGAAAGCTGTAAACTGACAATCTTGATCATTGAAGTCCTAACATTAGTTTTTTGTGCATATAACTTCTAACACATTAAAAACTGTCTTACAGCATTGCAAAAAACATTTCATTTCATAAGACATAAGCTTGTTTCAGTTTGGCAAGATTTGCACTGAATACTCAATGAAACCGCATTCTCTATTAGAGAGAAAAGCTTTTGAGCAGATTTGGGCTTGATTTCACTTCATTTGAACAGAAACACTATTTCAGCATTACTGGACTCAGAAAGCTGTAAACTGACAATCTTGATCATTGAAGTCCTAACATAAGTTTTTGTGCATATAACTTCTAACACATTAAAAACTGTCTTACAGCATTGCAGAAAACATTGTACTTCATAAGGCATAAGCTTGTTTCAGTTTGGCAAGATTTGCACTGAATACTGAATGAAACAGCTTTATCTAATAGAGAGAAAAGCTTTTGAGCAGATTTGGGCTTGATTTCACTTCATTTCAACAGAAACACTATTTCAGCATTACTGGACTCAGAAAGCTGTAAACTGACAATCTTGATCATTGAAGTCCTAACATAAGTTTTTGTGCATATAACTTCTAACACATTAAAAACTGTCTTACAGCATTGCAGAAAACATTGTACTTCATAAGGCATAAGCTTGTTTCAGTTTGGCAAGACTTGCACTGAATACTGAATGAAACAGCTTTATCTAATAGAGAGAAAAGCTTTTGAGCAGACTTGGGCTTGATTTCACTTCATTTCAACAGAAACACTATTTCAGCATTACTGGACTCAGAAAGCTGTAAACTGACAATCTTGATCATTGAAGTCCTAACATTAGTTTTTGTGCATATAACTTCTAACACATTAAAAACTGTCTTACAGCATTGCAAAAAACATTTCATTTCATAAGACATAAGCTTGTTTCAGTTTGGCAAGATTTGCACTGAATACTCAATGAAACCGCATTCTCTATTAGAGAGAAAAGCTTTTGAGCAGATTTGGGCTTGATTTCACTTCATTTGAACAGAAACACTATTTCAGCATTACTGGACTCAGAAAGCTGTAAACTGACAATCTTGATCATTGAAGTCCTAACATAAGTTTTTGTGCATATAACTTCTAACACATTAAAAACTGTCTTACAGCATTGCAGAAAACATTGTACTTCATAAGACATAAGCTTGTTTCAGTTAGGCAAGATTTGCACTGAATACTGAATGAAACAGCTTTATCTAATAGAGAGAAAAGCTTTTGAGCAGATTTGGGCTTGATTTCACTTCATTTGAACAGAAACACTATTTCAGCATTACTGGACTCAGATAGCTGTAAACTGACAATCTTGATCATTGAAGTCCTAACATTAGTTTTTGTGCATATAACATCTAACACATTAAAAACTGTCTTACAGCATTGCAGAAAACATTGTACTTCATAAGGCATAAGCTTGTTTCAGTTTGGCAAGATTTGCACTGAATATTGAATGAAACAGCTTTCTCTAATAGAGAGAAAAGCTTTTGAGCAGATTTGGGCTTGATTTCACTTCATTTGAACAGAAACACTATTTCAACATTACTGGACTCAGAAAGCTGTAAACTGACAATCTTGATCATTGCAGTCCTAACATTAGTTTTTGTGCATATAACTTCTAACACATTAAAAACTGTCTTACAGCATTGCAGAAAACATTGTACTTCATAAGGCATACGCTTGTTTCAGTTTGGCAAGATTTGCACTGAATATTGAATGAAACAGCTTTCTCTAATAGAGAGAAAAGCTTTTGAGCAGATTTGGGCTTGATTTCACTTCATTTGAACAGAAACACTATTTCAACATTACTGGACTCAGAAAGCTGTAAACTGACAATCTTGATCATTGAAGTCCTAACATTAGTTTTTGTGTATATAACTTCTAACACATTAAAAACTGTCTTACTGCATTGCAGAAAACATTTTATTTCATAAGACATAAGCATGTTTCAGTTTGGCAAGATTTGCACTGAATACTGAATGAAACAGCTTTCTCTAATAGAGAGAAAAGCTTTTTAGCAGATTTGGGCTTGATTTCACTTCATTTGAACAGAAACACTATTTCAGCATTACTGGACTCAGAAAGCTGTAAACTGACAATCTTGATCATTGAAGTCCTAACATTAGTTTTTGTGCATATAACATCTAACACATTAAAAACTGTCTTACAGCATTGCAGAAAACATTGTACTTCATAAGACATAAGCTTGTTTCAGTTTGGCAAGATTTGCACTGAATACTGAATGAAACAGCTTTATCTAATAAAGAGAAAAGCTTTTGAGCAGATTTGGGCTTGATTTCACTTCATTTCAACAGAAACACTATTTCAGCATTACTGGACTCAGAAAGCTGTAAACTGACAATCTTGATCATTGAAGTCCTAACATAAGTTTTTGTGCATATAACTTCTAACACATTAAAAGCTGTCTTACAGCATTGCAGAAAACATTGTACTTCATAAGACATAAGCTTGTTTCAGTTTGGCAAGATTTGCACTGAATACTGAATGAAACAGCTTTATCTAATAGAGAGAAAAGCTTTTGAGCAGATTTGGGCTTGATTTCACTTCATTTGAACAGAAACACTATTTCAACATTACTGGACTCAGAAAGCTGTAAACTGACAATCTTGATCATTGCAGTCCTAACATTAGTTTTTGTGCATATAACTTCTAACACATTAAAAACTGTCTTACAGCATTGCAGAAAACATTGTACTTCATAAGGCATACGCTTGTTTCAGTTTGGCAAGATTTGCACTGAATATTGAATGAAACAGCTTTCTCTAATAGAGAGAAAAGCTTTTGAGCAGATTTGGGCTTGATTTCACTTCATTTGAACAGAAACACTATTTCAACATTACTGGACTCAGAAAGCTGTAAACTGACAATCTTGATCATTGCAGTCCTAACATTAGTTTTTGTGTATATAACTTCTAACACATTAAAAACTGTCTTACAGCATTGCAGAAAACATTTTATTTCATAAGACATAAGCATGTTTCAGTTTGGCAAGATTTGCACTGAATACTGAATGAAACAGCTTTCTCTAATAGAGAGAAAAGCTTTTGAGCAGATTTGGGCTTGATTTCACTTCATTTGAACAGAAACACTATTTCAGCATTACTGGACTCAGAAAGCTGTAAACTGACAATCTTGATCATTGAAGTCCTAACATTAGTTTTTGTGCATATAACTTCTAACACATTAAAAACTGTCTTACAGCATTGCAGAAAACATTTTATTTCATAAGACATAAGCATGTTTCAGTTTGGCAAGATTTGCACTGAATACTGAATGAAACAGCTTTCTCTAATAGAGAGAAAAGCTTTTGAGCAGATTTGGGCTTGATTTCACTTCATTTGAACAGAAACACTATTTCAGCATTACTGGACTCAGAAAGCTGTAAACTGACAATCTTGATCATTGAAGTCCTAACATTAGTTTTTGTGCATATAACTTCTAACACATTAAAAACTGTCTTACAGCATTGCAGAAAACATTGTACTTCATAAGGCATAAGCTTGTTTCAGTTTGGCAAGATTTGCACTGAATACTGAATGAAACAGCTTTATCTAATAGAGAGAAAAGCTTTTGAGCAGATTTGGGCTTGATTTCACTTCATTTCAACAGAAACACTATTTCAGCATTACTGGACTCAGAAAGCTGTAAACTGACAATCTTGATCATTGAAGTCCTAACATAAGTTTTCGTGCATATAACTTCTAACACATTAAAAGCTGTCTTACAGCATTGCAGAAAACATTGTACTTCATAAGACATAAGCTTGTTTCAGTTTGGCAAGATTTGCACTGAATACTGAATGAAACAGCTTTATCTAATAGAGAGAAAAGCTTTTGAGCAGATTTGGGCTTGATTTCACTTCATTTCAACAGAAACACTATTTCAGCATTACTGGACTCAGAAAGCTGTAAACTGACAATCTTGATCATTGAAGTCCTAACATAAGTTTTTGTGCATATAACTTCTAACACATTAAAAACTGTCTTACAGCATTGCAGAAAACATTGTACTTCATAAGACATAAGCTTGTTTCAGTTTGGCAAGATTTGCACTGAATACTGAATGAAACAGCTTTATCTAATAGAGAGAAAAGCTTTTGAGCAGATTTGGGCTTGATTTCACTTCATTTCAACAGAAACACTATTTCAGCATTACTGGACTCAGAAAGCTGTAAACTGACAATCTTGATCATTGAAGTCCTAACATAAGATTTTGTGCATATAACTTCTAACACATTGAAAACTGTCTTACAGCATTGTAGAAAACATTGTACTTCATAAGATATAAGCTTGTTTCAGTTTGGCAAGATTTGCACTGAATATTGAATGAAACAGCTTTCTCTAATAGAGAGAAAAGCTTTTGAGCAGATTTGGGCTTGATTTCACTTCATTTGAACAGAAACACTATTTCAACATTACTGGACTCAGAAAGCTGTAAACTGACAATCTTGATCATTGCAGTCCTAACATTAGTTTTTGTGCATATAACTTCTAACACATTAGAAACTGTCTTATAGCATTGCAGAAAACATTGTACTTCATAAGGCATAAGCATGTTTCAGTTTGGCAAGATTTGCACTGAATATTGAATGAAACAGCTTTCTCTAATAGAGAGAAAAGCTTTTGAGCAGATTTGGGCTTGATTTCACTTCATTTGAACAGAAACACTATTTCAACATTACTGGACTCAGAAAGCTGTAAACTGCCAATCTTGATCATTGAAGTTCTAACATTAGTTTTTGTGTATATAACTTCTAACACATTAAAAACTGTCTTACAGCATTGCAAAAAACATTTCATTTCATAAGACATAAGCTTGTTTCAGTTTGGCAAGATTTGCACTGAATACTCAATGAAACCGCATTCTCTATTAGAGAGAAAAGCTTTTGAGCAGATTTGGGCTTGATTTCACTTCATTTCAACAGAAACACTATTTCAGCATTACTGGACTCAGAAAGCTGTAAACTGCCAATCTTGATCATTGAAGTTCTAACATTAGTTTTTGTGTATATAACTTCTAACACATTAAAAACTGTCTTACAGCATTGCAAAAAACATTTCATTTCATAAGACATAAGCTTGTTTCAGTTTGGCAAGATTTGCACTGAATACTCAATGAAACCGCATTCTCTATTAGAGAGAAAAGCTTTTGAGCAGATTTGGGCTTGATTTCACTTCATTTGAACAGAAACACTATTTCAGCATTACTGGACTCAGAAAGCTGTAAACTGACAATCTTGATCATTGAAGTCCTAACATTAGTTTTTGTGCATATAACTTCTAACACATTAAAAACTGTCTTACAGCATTGCAGAAAACATTGTACTTCATAAGACATAAGCTTGTTTCAGTTTGGCAAGATTTGCACTGAATACTGAATGAAACAGCTTTATCTAATAGAGAGAAAAGCTTTTGAGCAGATTTGGGCTTGATTTCACTTCATTTCAACAGAAACACTATTTCAGCATTACTGGACTCAGAAAGCTGTAAACTGACAATCTTGATCATTGAAGTCCTAACATAAGTTTTTGTGCATATAACTTCTAACACATTAAAAACTGTCTTACAGCATTGCAGAAAACATTGTACTTCATAAGACATAAGCTTGTTTCAGTTTGGCAAGATTTGCACTGAATACTGAATGAAACAGCTTTATCTAATAGAGAGAAAAGCTTTTGAGCAGATTTGGGCTTGATTTCACTTCATTTGAACAGAAACACTATTTCAACATTACTGGACTCAGAAAGCTGTAAACTGACAATCTTGATCATTGCAGTCCTAACATTAGTTTTTGTGCATATAACTTCTAACACATTAAAAACTGTCTTACAGCATTGCAGAAAACATTGTACTTCATAAGGCATACGCTTGTTTCAGTTTGGCAAGATTTGCACTGAATATTGAATGAAACAGCATTCTCTAATAGAGAGAAAAGCTTTTGAGCAGATTTGGGCTTGATTTCACTTCATTTCAACAGAAACACTATTTCAGCATTACTGGACTCAGAAAGCTGTAAACTGACAATCTTGATCATTGAAGTCCTAACATTACTTTTTGTGTATATAACTTCTAACACATTAAAAACTGTCTTACAGCATTGCAAAAAACATTGTACTTCATAAGACATAAGCAAGTTTCAGTTTGGCAAGATTTGCACTGAATACTGAATGAAACAGCTTTATCTAATAGAGAGAAAAGCTTTTGAGCAGATTTGGGCTTGATTTCACTTCATTTGAACAGAAACACTATTTCAGCATTACTGGACTCAGAAAGCTGTAAACTGACAATCTTGATCATTGAAGTCCTAACATTAGTTTTTGTGCATATAACTTCTAACACATTAAAAACTGTCTCACAGCATTGCAGAAAACATTGTACTTCATAAGGCATAAGCTTGTTTCAGTTTGGCAAGATTTGCACTGAATATTGAATGAAACAGCTTTTTCTAATAGAGAGAAAAGCTTTTGAGCAGATTTGGGCTTGATTTCACTTCATTTCAACAGAAACACTATTTCAGCATTACTGGACTCAGAAAGCTGTAAACTGACAATCTTGATCATTGAAGTCCTAACATAAGTTTTTGTGCATATAACTTCTAACACATTAAAAGCTGTCTTACAGCATTGCAGAAAACATTGTACTTCATAAGACATAAGCTTGTTTCAGTTTGGCAAGATTTGCACTGAATACTGAATGAAACAGCTTTATCTAATAGAGAGAAAAGCTTTTGAGCAGATTTGGGCTTGATTTCACTTCATTTCAACAGAAACACTATTTCAGCATTACTGGACTCAGAAAGCTGTAAACTGACAATCTTGATCATTGAAGTCCTAACATTAGTTTTTGTGCATATAACTTCTAACACATTAAAAACTGTCTTACAGCATTGCAGAAAACATTGTACTTCATAAGACATAAGCTTGTTTCAGTTTGGCAAGATTTGCACTGAATACTGAATGAAACAGCTTTATCTAATAGAGAGAAAAGCTTTTGAGCAGATTTGGGCTTGATTTCACTTCATTTCAACAGAAACACTATTTCAGCATTACTGGACTCAGAAAGCTGTAAACTGACAATCTTGATCATTGAAGTCCTAACATAAGTTTTTGTGCATATAACTTCTAACATATTAAAAACTGTCTTACAGCATTGCAGAAAACATTGTACTTCATAAGACATAAGCTTGTTTCAGTTTGGCAAGATTTGCACTGAATACTGAATGAAACAGCTTTATCTAATAGAGAGAAAAGCTTTTGAGCAGATTTGGGCTTGATTTCACTTCATTTCAACAGAAACACTATTTCAGCATTACTGGACTCAGAAAGCTGTAAACTGACAATCTTGATCATTGAAGTCCTAACATTAGTTTTTGTGCATATAACTTCTAACACATTAAAAACTGTCTTACAGCATTGCAGAAAACATTGTACTTCATAAGACATAAGCTTGTTTCAGTTTGGCAAGATTTGCACTGAATACTGAATGAAACAGCTTTATCTAATAGAGAGAAAAGCTTTTGAGCAGATTTGGGCTTGATTTCACTTCATTTCAACAGAAACACTATTTCAGCATTACTGGACTCAGAAAGCTGTAAACTGACAATCTTGATCATTGAAGTCCTAACATAAGTTTTTGTGCATATAACTTCTAACACATTAAAAACTGTCTTACAGCATTGCAGAAAACATTGTACTTCATAAGACATAAGCTTGTTTCAGTTTGGCAAGATTTGCACTGAATACTGAATGAAACAGCTTTATCTAATAGAGAGAAAAGCTTTTGAGCAGATTTGGGCTTGATTTCACTTCATTTGAACAGAAACACTATTTCAACATTACTGGACTCAGAAAGCTGTAAACTGACAATCTTGATCATTGCAGTCCTAACATTAGTTTTTGTGCATATAACTTCTAACACATTAAAAACTGTCTTACAGCATTGCAGAAAACATTGTACTTCATAAGGCATACGCTTGTTTCAGTTTGGCAAGATTTGCACTGAATATTGAATGAAACAGCTTTCTCTAATAGAGAGAAAAGCTTTTGAGCAGATTTGGGCTTGATTTCACTTCATTTGAACAGAAACACTATTTCAACATTACTGGACTCAGAAAGCTGTAAACTGACAATCTTGATCATTGCAGTCCTAACATAAGTTTTTGTGTATATAACTTCTAACACATTAAAAACTGTCTTACAGCATTGCAGAAAACATTTTATTTCATAAGACATAAGCATGTTTCAGTTTGGCAAGATTTGCACTGAATACTGAATGAAACAGCTTTCTCTAATAGAGAGAAAAGCTTTTGAGCAGATTTGGGCTTGATTTCACTTCATTTGAACAGAAACACTATTTCAGCATTACTGGACTCAGAAAGCTGTAAACTGACAATCTTGATCATTGAAGTCCTAACATTAGTTTTTGTGCATATAACTTCTAACACATTAAAAACTGTCTTACAGCATTGCAGAAAACATTGTACTTCATAAGGCATAAGCTTGTTTCAGTTTGGCAAGATTTGCACTGAATATTGAATGAAACAGCTTTATCTAATAGAGAGAAAAGCTTTTGAGCAGATTTGGGCTTGATTTCACTTCATTTCAACAGAAACACTATTTCAGCATTACTGGACTCAGAAAGCTGTAAACTGACAATCTTGATCATTGAAGTCCTAACATAAGTTTTTGTGCATATAACTTCTAACACATTAAAAACTGTCTTACAGCATTGCAGAAAACATTGTACTTCATAAGACATAAGCTTGTTTCAGTTTGGCAAGATTTGCACTGAATACTGAATGAAACAGCTTTATCTAATAGAGAGAAAAGCTTTTGAGCAGATTTGGGCTTGATTTCACTTCATTTCAACAGAAACACTATTTCAGCATTACTGGACTCAGAAAGCTGTAAACTGACAATCTTGATCATTGAAGTCCTAACATTAGTTTTTGTGCATATAACTTCTAACACATTAAAAACTGTCTTACAGCATTGCAGAAAACATTGTACTTCATAAGACATAAGCTTGTTTCAGTTTGGCAAGATTTGCACTGAATACTGAATGAAACAGCTTTATCTAATAGAGAGAAAAGCTTTTGAGCAGATTTGGGCTTGATTTCACTTCATTTCAACAGAAACACTATTTCAGCATTACTGGACTCAGAAAGCTGTAAACTGACAATCTTGATCATTGAAGTCCTAACATAAGTTTTTGTGCATATAACTTCTAACACATTAAAAACTGTCTTACAGCATTGCAGAAAACATTGTACTTCATAAGGCATAAGCTTGTTTCAGTTTGGCAAGATTTGCACTGAATATTGAATGAAACAGCTTTCTCTAATAGAGAGAAAAGCTTTTGAGCAGATTTGGGCTTGATTTCACTTCATTTGAACAGAAACACTATTTCAACATTACTGGACTCAGAAAGCTGTAAACTGACAATCTTGATCATTGCAGTCCTAACAATTAGTTTTTGTGCATATAACTTCTAACACATTAAAAACTGTCTTACAGCATTGCAGAAAACATTGTACTTCATAAGACATAAGCTTGTTTCAGTTTGGCAAGATTTGCACTGAATACTGAATGAAACAGCTTTATCTAATAGAGAGAAAAGCTTTTGAGCAGATTTGGGCTTGATTTCACTTCATTTCAACAGAAACACTATTTCAGCATTACTGGACTCAGAAAGCTGTAAACTGACAATCTTGATCATTGAAGTCCTAACATAAGTTTTTGTGCATATAACTTCTAACACATTAAAAACTGTCTTACAGCATTGCAGAAAACATTGTACTTCATAAGGCATAAGCTTGTTTCAGTTTGGCAAGATTTGCACTGAATATTGAATGAAACAGCTTTCTCTAATAGAGAGAAAAGCTTTTGAGCAGATTTGGGCTTGATTTCACTTCATTTGAACAGAAACACTATTTCAACATTACTGGACTCAGAAAGCTGTAAACTGACAATCTTGATCATTGCAGTCCTAACATTAGTTTTTGTGCATATAACTTCTAACACATTAAAAACTGTCTTACAGCATTGCAGAAAACATTGTACTTCATAAGGCATACGCTTGTTTCAGTTTGGCAAGATTTGCACTGAATATTGAATGAAACAGCTTTCTCTAATAGAGAGAAAAGCTTTTGAGCAGATTTGGGCTTGATTTCACTTCATTTGAACAGAAACACTATTTCAACATTACTGGACTCAGAAAGCTGTAAACTGACAATCTTGATCATTGCAGTCCTAACATTAGTTTTTGTGTATATAACTTCTAACACATTAAAAACTGTCTTACAGCATTGCAGAAAACATTTTATTTCATAAGACATAAGCATGTTTCAGTTTGGCAAGATTTGCACTGAATACTGAATGAAACAGCTTTATCTAATAGAGAGAAAAGCTTTTGAGCAGATTTGGGCTTGATTTCACTTCATTTGAACAGAAACACTATTTCAGCATTACTGGACTCAGAAAGCTGTAAACTGACAATCTTGATCATTGAAGTCCTAACATAAGTTTTTGTGCATATAACTTCTAACACATTAAAAACTGTCTTACAGCATTGCAGAAAACATTGTACTTCATAAGGCATAAGCTTGTTTCAGTTTGGCAAGATTTGCACTGAATACTGAATGAAACAGCTTTATCTAATAGAGAGAAAAGCTTTTGAGCAGACTTGGGCTTGATTTCACTTCATTTCAACAGAAACACTATTTCAGCATTACTGGACTCAGAAAGCTGTAAACTGACAATCTTGATCATTGAAGTCCTAACATTAGTTTTTGTGCATATAACTTCTAACACATTAAAAACTGTCTTACAGCATTGCAGAAAACATTGTACTTCATAAGACATAAGCTTGTTTCAGTTTGGCAAGATTTGCACTGAATACTGAATGAAACAGCTTTATCTAATAGAGAGAAAAGCTTTTGAGCAGATTTGGGCTTGATTTCACTTCATTTCAACAGAAACACTATTTCAGCATTACTGGACTCAGAAAGCTGTAAACTGACAATATTGATCATTGAAGTCCTAACATAAGATTTTGTGCATATAACTTCTAACACATTAAAAACTGTCTTACAGCATTGCAGAAAACATTGTACTTCATAAGACATAAGCTTGTTTCAGTTTGGCAAGATTTGCACTGAATATTGAATGAAACAGCTTTCTCTAATAGAGAGAAAAGCTTTTGAGCAGATTTGGGCTTGATTTCACTTCATTTGAACAGAAACACTATTTCAACATTACTGGACTCAGAAAGCTGTAAACTGACAATCTTGATCATTGCAGTCCTAACATTAGTTTTTGTGCATATAACTTCTAACACATTAAAAACTGTCTTATAGCATTGCAGAAAACATTGTACTTCATAAGGCATAAGCTTGTTTCAGTTTGGCAAGATTTGCACTGAATATTGAATGAAACAGCTTTCTCTAATAGAGAGAAAAGCTTTTGAGCAGATTTGGGCTTGATTTCACTTCATTTGAACAGAAACACTATTTCAACATTACTGGACTCAGAAAGCTGTAAACTGCCAATCTTGATCATTGAAGTTCTAACATTAGTTTTTGTGTATATAACTTCTAACACATTAAAAACTGTCTTACAGCATTGCAAAAAACATTTCATTTCATAAGACATAAGCTTGTTTCAGTTTGGCAAGATTTGCACTGAATACTCAATGAAACCGCATTCTCTATTAGAGAGAAAAGCTTTTGAGCAGATTTGGGCTTGATTTCACTTCATTTGAACAGAAACACTATTTCAGCATTACTGGACTCAGAAAGCTGTAAACTGACAATCTTGATCATTGAAGTCCTAACATAAGTTTTTGTGCATATAACTTCTAACACATTAAAAACTGTCTTACAGCATTGCAGAAAACATTGTACTTCATAAGGCATAAGCTTGTTTCAGTTTGGCAAGATTTGCACTGAATACTGAATGAAACAGCTTTATCTAATAGAGAGAAAAGCTTTTGAGCAGATTTGGGCTTGATTTCACTTCATTTCAACAGAAACACTATTTCAGCATTACTGGACTCAGAAAGCTGTAAACTGACAATCTTGATCATTGAAGTCCTAATATAAGTTTTTGTGCATATAACTTCTAACACATTAAAAACTGTCTTACAGCATTGCAGAAAACATTGTACTTCATAAGGCATACGCTTGTTTCAGTTTGGCAAGATTTGCACTGAATACTGAATGAAACAGCTTTATCTAATAGAGAGAAAAGCTTTTGAGCAGATTTGGGCTTGATTTCACTTCATTTGAACAGAAACACTATTTCAGCATTACTGGACTCAGAAAGCTGTAAACTGACAATCTTGATCATTGAAGTCCTAACATAAGTTTTTGTGCATATAACTTCTAACACATTAAAAACTGTCTTACAGCATTGCAGAAAACATTGTACTTCATAAGGCATACGCTTGTTTCAGTTTGGCAAGATTTGCACTGAATACTGAATGAAACAGCTTTATCTAATAGAGAGAAAAGCTTTTGAGCAGATTTGGGCTTGATTTCACTTCATTTGAACAGAAACACTATTTCAACATTACTGGACTCAGAAAGCTGTAAACTGACAATCTTGATCATTGCAGTCCTAACATTAGTTTTTGTGTATATAACTTCTAACACATTAAAAACTGTCTTACAGCATTGCAGAAAACATTTTATTTCATAAGACATAAGCATGTTTCAGTTTGGCAAGATTTGCACTGAATACTGAATGAAACAGCTTTCTCTAATAGAGAGAAAAGCTTTTGAGCAGATTTGGGCTTGATTTCACTTCATTTGAACAGAAACACTATTTCAGCATTACTGGACTCAGAAAGCTGTAAACTGACAATCTTGATCATTGAAGTCCTAACATAAGTTTTTGTGCATATAACTTCTAACACATTAAAAGCTGTCTTACAGCATTGCAGAAAACATTGTACTTCATAAGACATGAGCTTGTTTCAGTTTGGCAAGATTTGCACTGAATACTGAATGAAACAGCTTTATCTAATAGAGAGAAAAGCTTTTGAGCAGATTTGGGCTTGATTTCACTTCATTTCAACAGAAACACTATTTCAGCATTACTGGACTCAGAAAGCTGTAAACTGACAATCTTGATCATTGAAGTCCTAACATAAGTTTTTGTGCATATAACTTCTAACACATTAAAAGCTGTCTTACAGCATTGCAGAAAACATTGTACTTCATAAGACATAAGCTTGTTTCAGTTTGGCAAGATTTGCACTGAATACTGAATGAAACAGCTTTATCTAATAGAGAGAAAAGCTTTTGAGCAGATTTGGGCTTGATTTCACTTCATTTCAACAGAAACACTATTTCAGCATTACTGGACTCAGAAAGCTGTAAACTGACAATCTTGATCATTGAAGTCCTAACATTAGTTTTTGTGCATATAACTTCTAACACATTAAAAACTGTCTTACAGCATTGCAAAAAACATTTCATTTCATAAGACATAAGCTTGTTTCAGTTTGGCAAGATTTGCACTGAATACTCAATGAAACCGCATTCTCTATTAGAGAGAAAAGCTTTTGAGCAGATTTGGGCTTGATTTCACTTCATTTGAACAGAAACACTATTTCAGCATTACTGGACTCAGAAAGCTGTAAACTGACAATCTTGATCATTGAAGTCCTAACATAAGTTTTTGTGCATATAACTTCTAACACATTAAAAACTGTCTTACAGCATTGCAGAAAACATTGTACTTCATAAGACATAAGCTTGTTTCAGTTAGGCAAGATTTGCACTGAATACTGAATGAAACAGCTTTATCTAATAGAGAGAAAAGCTTTTGAGCAGATTTGGGCTTGATTTCACTTCATTTGAACAGAAACACTATTTCAGCATTACTGGACTCAGATAGCTGTAAACTGACAATCTTGATCATTGAAGTCCTAACATTAGTTTTTGTGCATATAACATCTAACACATTAAAAACTGTCTTACAGCATTGCAGAAAACATTGTACTTCATAAGGCATAAGCTTGTTTCAGTTTGGCAAGATTTGCACTGAATATTGAATGAAACAGCTTTCTCTAATAGAGAGAAAAGCTTTTGAGCAGATTTGGGCTTGATTTCACTTCATTTGAACAGAAACACTATTTCAACATTACTGGACTCAGAAAGCTGTAAACTGACAATCTTGATCATTGCAGTCCTAACATTAGTTTTTGTGCATATAACTTCTAACACATTAAAAACTGTCTTACAGCATTGCAGAAAACATTGTACTTCATAAGGCATACGCTTGTTTCAGTTTGGCAAGATTTGCACTGAATATTGAATGAAACAGCTTTCTCTAATAGAGAGAAAAGCTTTTGAGCAGATTTGGGCTTGATTTCACTTCATTTGAACAGAAACACTATTTCAGCATTACTGGACTCAGAAAGCTGTAAACTGACAATCTTGATCATTGAAGTCCTAACATTAGTTTTTGTGCATATAACATCTAACACATTAAAAACTGTCTTACAGCATTGCAGAAAACATTGTACTTCATAAGACATAAGCTTGTTTCAGTTTGGCAAGATTTGCACTGAATACTGAATGAAACAGCTTTATCTAATAAAGAGAAAAGCTTTTGAGCAGATTTGGGCTTGATTTCACTTCATTTCAACAGAAACACTATTTCAGCATTACTGGACTCAGAAAGCTGTAAACTGACAATCTTGATCATTGAAGTCCTAACATAAGTTTTTGTGCATATAACTTCTAACACATTAAAAGCTGTCTTACAGCATTGCAGAAAACATTGTACTTCATAAGACATAAGCTTGTTTCAGTTTGGCAAGATTTGCACTGAATACTGAATGAAACAGCTTTATCTAATAGAGAGAAAAGCTTTTGAGCAGATTTGGGCTTGATTTCACTTCATTTGAACAGAAACACTATTTCAACATTACTGGACTCAGAAAGCTGTAAACTGACAATCTTGATCATTGCAGTCCTAACATTAGTTTTTGTGCATATAACTTCTAACACATTAAAAACTGTCTTACAGCATTGCAGAAAACATTGTACTTCATAAGGCATACGCTTGTTTCAGTTTGGCAAGATTTGCACTGAATATTGAATGAAACAGCTTTCTCTAATAGAGAGAAAAGCTTTTGAGCAGATTTGGGCTTGATTTCACTTCATTTGAACAGAAACACTATTTCAACATTACTGGACTCAGAAAGCTGTAAACTGACAATCTTGATCATTGCAGTCCTAACATTAGTTTTTGTGTATATAACTTCTAACACATTAAAAACTGTCTTACAGCATTGCAGAAAACATTTTATTTCATAAGACATAAGCATGTTTCAGTTTGGCAAGATTTGCACTGAATACTGAATGAAACAGCTTTCTCTAATAGAGAGAAAAGCTTTTGAGCAGATTTGGGCTTGATTTCACTTCATTTGAACAGAAACACTATTTCAGCATTACTGGACTCAGAAAGCTGTAAACTGACAATCTTGATCATTGAAGTCCTAACATTAGTTTTTGTGCATATAACTTCTAACACATTAAAAACTGTCTTACAGCATTGCAGAAAACATTTTATTTCATAAGACATAAGCATGTTTCAGTTTGGCAAGATTTGCACTGAATACTGAATGAAACAGCTTTCTCTAATAGAGAGAAAAGCTTTTGAGCAGATTTGGGCTTGATTTCACTTCATTTGAACAGAAACACTATTTCAGCATTACTGGACTCAGAAAGCTGTAAACTGACAATCTTGATCATTGAAGTCCTAACATTAGTTTTTGTGCATATAACTTCTAACACATTAAAAACTGTCTTACAGCATTGCAGAAAACATTGTACTTCATAAGGCATAAGCTTGTTTCAGTTTGGCAAGATTTGCACTGAATACTGAATGAAACAGCTTTATCTAATAGAGAGAAAAGCTTTTGAGCAGATTTGGGCTTGATTTCACTTCATTTCAACAGAAACACTATTTCAGCATTACTGGACTCAGAAAGCTGTAAACTGACAATCTTGATCATTGAAGTCCTAACATAAGTTTTCGTGCATATAACTTCTAACACATTAAAAGCTGTCTTACAGCATTGCAGAAAACATTGTACTTCATAAGACATAAGCTTGTTTCAGTTTGGCAAGATTTGCACTGAATACTGAATGAAACAGCTTTATCTAATAGAGAGAAAAGCTTTTGAGCAGATTTGGGCTTGATTTCACTTCATTTCAACAGAAACACTATTTCAGCATTACTGGACTCAGAAAGCTGTAAACTGACAATCTTGATCATTGAAGTCCTAACATAAGTTTTTGTGCATATAACTTCTAACACATTAAAAACTGTCTTACAGCATTGCAGAAAACATTGTACTTCATAAGACATAAGCTTGTTTCAGTTTGGCAAGATTTGCACTGAATACTGAATGAAACAGCTTTATCTAATAGAGAGAAAAGCTTTTGAGCAGATTTGGGCTTGATTTCACTTCATTTCAACAGAAACACTATTTCAGCATTACTGGACTCAGAAAGCTGTAAACTGACAATCTTGATCATTGAAGTCCTAACATAAGATTTTGTGCATATAACTTCTAACACATTGAAAACTGTCTTACAGCATTGTAGAAAACATTGTACTTCATAAGATATAAGCTTGTTTCAGTTTGGCAAGATTTGCACTGAATATTGAATGAAACAGCTTTCTCTAATAGAGAGAAAAGCTTTTGAGCAGATTTGGGCTTGATTTCACTTCATTTGAACAGAAACACTATTTCAACATTACTGGACTCAGAAAGCTGTAAACTGACAATCTTGATCATTGCAGTCCTAACATTAGTTTTTGTGCATATAACTTCTAACACATTAGAAACTGTCTTATAGCATTGCAGAAAACATTGTACTTCATAAGGCATAAGCATGTTTCAGTTTGGCAAGATTTGCACTGAATATTGAATGAAACAGCTTTCTCTAATAGAGAGAAAAGCTTTTGAGCAGATTTGGGCTTGATTTCACTTCATTTGAACAGAAACACTATTTCAGCATTACTGGACTCAGAAAGCTGTAAACTGACAATCTTGATCATTGAAGTCCTAACATTAGTTTTTGTGCATATAACTTCTAACACATTAAAAACTGTCTTACAGCATTGCAGAAAACATTGTACTTCATAAGACATAAGCTTGTTTCAGTTTGGCAAGATTTGCACTGAATACTGAATGAAACAGCTTTATCTAATAGAGAGAAAAGCTTTTGAGCAGATTTGGGCTTGATTTCACTTCATTTCAACAGAAACACTATTTCAGCATTACTGGACTCAGAAAGCTGTAAACTGACAATCTTGATCATTGAAGTCCTAACATAAGTTTTTGTGCATATAACTTCTAACATATTAAAAACTGTCTTACAGCATTGCAGAAAACATTGTACTTCATAAGACATAAGCTTGTTTCAGTTTGGCAAGATTTGCACTGAATACTGAATGAAACAGCTTTATCTAATAGAGAGAAAAGCTTTTGAGCAGATTTGGGCTTGATTTCACTTCATTTCAACAGAAACACTATTTCAGCATTACTGGACTCAGAAAGCTGTAAACTGACAATCTTGATCATTGAAGTCCTAACATTAGTTTTTGTGCATATAACTTCTAACACATTAAAAACTGTCTTACAGCATTGCAGAAAACATTGTACTTCATAAGACATAAGCTTGTTTCAGTTTGGCAAGATTTGCACTGAATACTGAATGAAACAGCTTTATCTAATAGAGAGAAAAGCTTTTGAGCAGATTTGGGCTTGATTTCACTTCATTTCAACAGAAACACTATTTCAGCATTACTGGACTCAGAAAGCTGTAAACTGACAATCTTGATCATTGAAGTCCTAACATAAGTTTTTGTGCATATAACTTCTAACACATTAAAAACTGTCTTACAGCATTGCAGAAAACATTGTACTTCATAAGACATAAGCTTGTTTCAGTTTGGCAAGATTTGCACTGAATACTGAATGAAACAGCTTTATCTAATAGAGAGAAAAGCTTTTGAGCAGATTTGGGCTTGATTTCACTTCATTTGAACAGAAACACTATTTCAACATTACTGGACTCAGAAAGCTGTAAACTGACAATCTTGATCATTGCAGTCCTAACATTAGTTTTTGTGCATATAACTTCTAACACATTAAAAACTGTCTTACAGCATTGCAGAAAACATTGTACTTCATAAGGCATACGCTTGTTTCAGTTTGGCAAGATTTGCACTGAATATTGAATGAAACAGCTTTCTCTAATAGAGAGAAAAGCTTTTGAGCAGATTTGGGCTTGATTTCACTTCATTTGAACAGAAACACTATTTCAACATTACTGGACTCAGAAAGCTGTAAACTGACAATCTTGATCATTGCAGTCCTAACATAAGTTTTTGTGTATATAACTTCTAACACATTAAAAACTGTCTTACAGCATTGCAGAAAACATTTTATTTCATAAGACATAAGCATGTTTCAGTTTGGCAAGATTTGCACTGAATACTGAATGAAACAGCTTTCTCTAATAGAGAGAAAAGCTTTTGAGCAGATTTGGGCTTGATTTCACTTCATTTGAACAGAAACACTATTTCAGCATTACTGGACTCAGAAAGCTGTAAACTGACAATCTTGATCATTGAAGTCCTAACATTAGTTTTTGTGCATATAACTTCTAACACATTAAAAACTGTCTTACAGCATTGCAGAAAACATTGTACTTCATAAGGCATAAGCTTGTTTCAGTTTGGCAAGATTTGCACTGAATATTGAATGAAACAGCTTTATCTAATAGAGAGAAAAGCTTTTGAGCAGATTTGGGCTTGATTTCACTTCATTTCAACAGAAACAATTTCAGCATTACTGGACTCAGAAAGCTGTAAACTGACAATCTTGATCATTGAAGTCCTAA
The DNA here is from genome assembly GCF_023724105.1 of Carassius gibelio. Lineage (NCBI taxonomy): Eukaryota > Metazoa > Chordata > Actinopteri > Cypriniformes > Cyprinidae > Carassius > Carassius gibelio. Next base: position 24,695,831 of record NC_068392.1, read on the forward strand.
CATAAGTTTTTGTGCATATAACTTCTAACACATTAAAAACTGTCTTACAGCATTGCAGAAAACATTGTACTTCATAAGACATAAGCTTGTTTCAGTTTGGCAAGATTTGCACTGAATACTGAATGAAACAGCTTTATCTAATAGAGAGAAAAGCTTTTGAGCAGATTTGGGCTTGATTTCACTTCATTTCAACAGAAACACTATTTCAGCATTACTGGACTCAGAAAGCTGTAAACTGACAATCTTGATCATTGAAGTCCTAACATTAGTTTTTTGTGCATATAACTTCTAACACATTAAAAACTGTCTTACAGCATTGCAGAAAACATTGTACTTCATAAGACATAAGCTTGTTTCAGTTTGGCAAGATTTGCACTGAATACTGAATGAAACAGCTTTATCTAATAGAGAGAAAAGCTTTGAGCAGATTTGGGCTTGATTTCACTTCATTTCAACAGAAACACTAGTTTCAGCATTACTGGACTCAGAAAGCTGTAAACTGACAATCTTGATCATTGAAGTCCTAACATAAGTTTTTGTGCATATAACTTCTAACACATTAAAAACTGTCTTACAGCATTGCAGAAAACATTGTACTTCATAAGGCATAAGCTTGTTTCAGTTTGGCAAGATTTGCACTGAATATTGAATGAAACAGCTTTCTCTAATAGAGAGAAAAGCTTTTGAGCAGATTTGGGCTTGATTTCACTTCATTTGAACAGAAACACTATTTCAACATTACTGGACTCAGAAAGCTGTAAACTGACAATCTTGATCATTGCAGTCCTAACAATTAGTTTTTGTGCATATAACTTCTAACACATTAAAAACTGTCTTACAGCATTGCAGAAAACATTGTACTTCATAAGACATAAGCTTGTTTCAGTTTGGCAAGATTTGCACTGAATACTGAATGAAACAGCTTTATCTAATAGAGAGAAAAGCTTTTGAGCAGATTTGGGCTTGATTTCACTTCATTTCAACAGAAACACTATTTCAGCATTACTGGACTCAGAAAGCTGTAAACTGACAATCTTGATCATTGAAGTCCTAACATAAGTTTTTGTGCATATAACTTCTAACACATTAAAAACTGTCTTACAGCATTGCAGAAAACATTGTACTTCATAAGGCATAAGCTTGTTTCAGTTTGGCAAGATTTGCACTGAATATTGAATGAAACAGCTTTCTCTAATAGAGAGAAAAGCTTTTGAGCAGATTTGGGCTTGATTTCACTTCATTTGAACAGAAACACTATTTCAACATTACTGGACTCAGAAAGCTGTAAACTGACAATCTTGATCATTGCAGTCCTAACATTAGTTTTTGTGCATATAACTTCTAACACATTAAAAACTGTCTTACAGCATTGCAGAAAACATTGTACTTCATAAGGCATACGCTTGTTTCAGTTTGGCAAGATTTGCACTGAATATTGAATGAAACAGCTTTCTCTAATAGAGAGAAAAGCTTTTGAGCAGATTTGGGCTTGATTTCACTTCATTTGAACAGAAACACTATTTCAACATTACTGGACTCAGAAAGCTGTAAACTGACAATCTTGATCATTGCAGTCCTAACATTAGTTTTTGTGTATATAACTTCTAACACATTAAAAACTGTCTTACAGCATTGCAGAAAACATTTTATTTCATAAGACATAAGCATGTTTCAGTTTGGCAAGATTTGCACTGAATACTGAATGAAACAGCTTTATCTAATAGAGAGAAAAGCTTTTGAGCAGATTTGGGCTTGATTTCACTTCATTTGAACAGAAACACTATTTCAGCATTACTGGACTCAGAAAGCTGTAAACTGACAATCTTGATCATTGAAGTCCTAACATAAGTTTTTGTGCATATAACTTCTAACACATTAAAAACTGTCTTACAGCATTGCAGAAAACATTGTACTTCATAAGGCATAAGCTTGTTTCAGTTTGGCAAGATTTGCACTGAATACTGAATGAAACAGCTTTATCTAATAGAGAGAAAAGCTTTTGAGCAGACTTGGGCTTGATTTCACTTCATTTCAACAGAAACACTATTTCAGCATTACTGGACTCAGAAAGCTGTAAACTGACAATCTTGATCATTGAAGTCCTAACATTAGTTTTTGTGCATATAACTTCTAACACATTAAAAACTGTCTTACAGCATTGCAGAAAACATTGTACTTCATAAGACATAAGCTTGTTTCAGTTTGGCAAGATTTGCACTGAATACTGAATGAAACAGCTTTATCTAATAGAGAGAAAAGCTTTTGAGCAGATTTGGGCTTGATTTCACTTCATTTCAACAGAAACACTATTTCAGCATTACTGGACTCAGAAAGCTGTAAACTGACAATATTGATCATTGAAGTCCTAACATAAGATTTTGTGCATATAACTTCTAACACATTAAAAACTGTCTTACAGCATTGCAGAAAACATTGTACTTCATAAGACATAAGCTTGTTTCAGTTTGGCAAGATTTGCACTGAATATTGAATGAAACAGCTTTCTCTAATAGAGAGAAAAGCTTTTGAGCAGATTTGGGCTTGATTTCACTTCATTTGAACAGAAACACTATTTCAACATTACTGGACTCAGAAAGCTGTAAACTGACAATCTTGATCATTGCAGTCCTAACATTAGTTTTTGTGCATATAACTTCTAACACATTAAAAACTGTCTTATAGCATTGCAGAAAACATTGTACTTCATAAGGCATAAGCTTGTTTCAGTTTGGCAAGATTTGCACTGAATATTGAATGAAACAGCTTTCTCTAATAGAGAGAAAAGCTTTTGAGCAGATTTGGGCTTGATTTCACTTCATTTGAACAGAAACACTATTTCAACATTACTGGACTCAGAAAGCTGTAAACTGCCAATCTTGATCATTGAAGTTCTAACATTAGTTTTTGTGTATATAACTTCTAACACATTAAAAACTGTCTTACAGCATTGCAAAAAACATTTCATTTCATAAGACATAAGCTTGTTTCAGTTTGGCAAGATTTGCACTGAATACTCAATGAAACCGCATTCTCTATTAGAGAGAAAAGCTTTTGAGCAGATTTGGGCTTGATTTCACTTCATTTGAACAGAAACACTATTTCAGCATTACTGGACTCAGAAAGCTGTAAACTGACAATCTTGATCATTGAAGTCCTAACATAAGTTTTTGTGCATATAACTTCTAACACATTAAAAACTGTCTTACAGCATTGCAGAAAACATTGTACTTCATAAGGCATAAGCTTGTTTCAGTTTGGCAAGATTTGCACTGAATACTGAATGAAACAGCTTTATCTAATAGAGAGAAAAGCTTTTGAGCAGATTTGGGCTTGATTTCACTTCATTTCAACAGAAACACTATTTCAGCATTACTGGACTCAGAAAGCTGTAAACTGACAATCTTGATCATTGAAGTCCTAATATAAGTTTTTGTGCATATAACTTCTAACACATTAAAAACTGTCTTACAGCATTGCAGAAAACATTGTACTTCATAAGGCATACGCTTGTTTCAGTTTGGCAAGATTTGCACTGAATACTGAATGAAACAGCTTTATCTAATAGAGAGAAAAGCTTTTGAGCAGATTTGGGCTTGATTTCACTTCATTTGAACAGAAACACTATTTCAGCATTACTGGACTCAGAAAGCTGTAAACTGACAATCTTGATCATTGAAGTCCTAACATAAGTTTTTGTGCATATAACTTCTAACACATTAAAAACTGTCTTACAGCATTGCAGAAAACATTGTACTTCATAAGGCATACGCTTGTTTCAGTTTGGCAAGATTTGCACTGAATACTGAATGAAACAGCTTTATCTAATAGAGAGAAAAGCTTTTGAGCAGATTTGGGCTTGATTTCACTTCATTTGAACAGAAACACTATTTCAACATTACTGGACTCAGAAAGCTGTAAACTGACAATCTTGATCATTGCAGTCCTAACATTAGTTTTTGTGTATATAACTTCTAACACATTAAAAACTGTCTTACAGCATTGCAGAAAACATTTTATTTCATAAGACATAAGCATGTTTCAGTTTGGCAAGATTTGCACTGAATACTGAATGAAACAGCTTTCTCTAATAGAGAGAAAAGCTTTTGAGCAGATTTGGGCTTGATTTCACTTCATTTGAACAGAAACACTATTTCAGCATTACTGGACTCAGAAAGCTGTAAACTGACAATCTTGATCATTGAAGTCCTAACATAAGTTTTTGTGCATATAACTTCTAACACATTAAAAGCTGTCTTACAGCATTGCAGAAAACATTGTACTTCATAAGACATGAGCTTGTTTCAGTTTGGCAAGATTTGCACTGAATACTGAATGAAACAGCTTTATCTAATAGAGAGAAAAGCTTTTGAGCAGATTTGGGCTTGATTTCACTTCATTTCAACAGAAACACTATTTCAGCATTACTGGACTCAGAAAGCTGTAAACTGACAATCTTGATCATTGAAGTCCTAACATAAGTTTTTGTGCATATAACTTCTAACACATTAAAAGCTGTCTTACAGCATTGCAGAAAACATTGTACTTCATAAGACATAAGCTTGTTTCAGTTTGGCAAGATTTGCACTGAATACTGAATGAAACAGCTTTATCTAATAGAGAGAAAAGCTTTTGAGCAGATTTGGGCTTGATTTCACTTCATTTCAACAGAAACACTATTTCAGCATTACTGGACTCAGAAAGCTGTAAACTGACAATCTTGATCATTGAAGTCCTAACATTAGTTTTTGTGCATATAACTTCTAACACATTAAAAACTGTCTTACAGCATTGCAAAAAACATTTCATTTCATAAGACATAAGCTTGTTTCAGTTTGGCAAGATTTGCACTGAATACTCAATGAAACCGCATTCTCTATTAGAGAGAAAAGCTTTTGAGCAGATTTGGGCTTGATTTCACTTCATTTGAACAGAAACACTATTTCAGCATTACTGGACTCAGAAAGCTGTAAACTGACAATCTTGATCATTGAAGTCCTAACATAAGTTTTTGTGCATATAACTTCTAACACATTAAAAACTGTCTTACAGCATTGCAGAAAACATTGTACTTCATAAGACATAAGCTTGTTTCAGTTAGGCAAGATTTGCACTGAATACTGAATGAAACAGCTTTATCTAATAGAGAGAAAAGCTTTTGAGCAGATTTGGGCTTGATTTCACTTCATTTGAACAGAAACACTATTTCAGCTATTACTGGACTCAGATAGCTGTAAACTGACAATCTTGATCATTGAAGTCCTAACATTAGTTTTTGTGCATATAACATCTAACACATTAAAAACTGTCTTACAGCATTGCAGAAAAACATTGTACTTCATAAGGCATAAGCTTGTTTCAGTTTGGCAAGATTTGCACTGAATATTGAATGAAACAGCTTTCTCTAATAGAGAGAAAAGCTTTTGAGCAGATTTGGGCTTGATTTCACTTCATTTGAACAGAAACACTATTTCAACATTACTGGACTCAGAAAGCTGTAAACTGACAATCTTGATCATTGCAGTCCTAACATTAGTTTTGTGCATATAACTTCTAACACATTAAAAACTGTCTTACAGCATTGCAGAAAACATTGTACTTCATAAGGCATACGCTTGTTTCAGTTTGGCAAGATTTGCACTGAATATTGAATGAAACAGCTTTCTCTAATAGAGAGAAAAGCTTTGAGCAGATTTGGGCTTGATTTCACTTCATTTGAACAGAAACACTATTTCAGCATTACTGGACTCAGAAAGCTGTAAACTGACAATCTTGATCATTGAAGTCCTAACATTAGTTTTTGTGCATATAACATCTAACACATTAAAAACTGTCTTACAGCATTGCAGAAAACATTGTACTTCATAAGACATAAGCTTGTTTCAGTTTGGCAAGATTTGCACTGAATACTGAATGAAACAGCTTTATCTAATAAAGAGAAAAGCTTTTGAGCAGATTTGGGCTTGATTTCACTTCATTTCAACAGAAACACTATTTCAGCATTACTGGACTCAGAAAGCTGTAAACTGACAATCTTGATCATTGAAGTCCTAACATAAGTTTTTGTGCATATAACTTCTAACACATTAAAAGCTGTCTTACAGCATTGCAGAAAACATTGTACTTCATAAGACATAAGCTTGTTTCAGTTTGGCAAGATTTGCACTGAATACTGAATGAAACAGCTTTATCTAATAGAGAGAAAAGCTTTTGAGCAGATTTGGGCTTGATTTCACTTCATTTGAACAGAAACACTATTTCAACATTACTGGACTCAGAAAGCTGTAAACTGACAATCTTGATCATTGCAGTCCTAACATTAGTTTTTGTGCATATAACTTCTAACACATTAAAAACTGTCTTACAGCATTGCAGAAAACATTGTACTTCATAAGGCATACGCTTGTTTCAGTTTGGCAAGATTTGCACTGAATATTGAATGAAACAGCTTTCTCTAATAGAGAGAAAAGCTTTTGAGCAGATTTGGGCTTGATTTCACTTCATTTGAACAGAAACACTATTTCAACATTACTGGACTCAGAAAGCTGTAAACTGACAATCTTGATCATTGCAGTCCTAACATTAGTTTTTGTGTATATAACTTCTAACACATTAAAAACTGTCTTACAGCATTGCAGAAAACATTTTATTTCATAAGACATAAGCATGTTTCAGTTTGGCAAGATTTGCACTGAATACTGAATGAAACAGCTTTCTCTAATAGAGAGAAAAGCTTTTGAGCAGATTTGGGCTTGATTTCACTTCATTTGAACAGAAACACTATTTCAGCATTACTGGACTCAGAAAGCTGTAAACTGACAATCTTGATCATTGAAGTCCTAACATTAGTTTTTGTGCATATAACTTCTAACACATTAAAAACTGTCTTACAGCATTGCAGAAAACATTTTATTTCATAAGACATAAGCATGTTTCAGTTTGGCAAGATTTGCACTGAATACTGAATGAAACAGCTTTCTCTAATAGAGAGAAAAGCTTTTGAGCAGATTTGGGCTTGATTTCACTTCATTTGAACAGAAACACTATTTCAGCATTACTGGACTCAGAAAGCTGTAAACTGACAATCTTGATCATTGAAGTCCTAACATTAGTTTTTGTGCATATAACTTCTAACACATTAAAAACTGTCTTACAGCATTGCAGAAAACATTGTACTTCATAAGGCATAAGCTTGTTTCAGTTTGGCAAGATTTGCACTGAATACTGAATGAAACAGCTTTATCTAATAGAGAGAAAAGCTTTTGAGCAGATTTGGGCTTGATTTCACTTCATTTCAACAGAAACACTATTTCAGCATTACTGGACTCAGAAAGCTGTAAACTGACAATCTTGATCATTGAAGTCCTAACATAAGTTTTCGTGCATATAACTTCTAACACATTAAAAGCTGTCTTACAGCATTGCAGAAAACATTGTACTTCATAAGACATAAGCTTGTTTCAGTTTGGCAAGATTTGCACTGAATACTGAATGAAACAGCTTTATCTAATAGAGAGAAAAGCTTTTGAGCAGATTTGGGCTTGATTTCACTTCATTTCAACAGAAACACTATTTCAGCATTACTGGACTCAGAAAGCTGTAAACTGACAATCTTGATCATTGAAGTCCTAACATAAGTTTTTGTGCATATAACTTCTAACACATTAAAAACTGTCTTACAGCATTGCAGAAAACATTGTACTTCATAAGACATAAGCTTGTTTCAGTTTGGCAAGATTTGCACTGAATACTGAATGAAACAGCTTTATCTAATAGAGAGAAAAGCTTTTGAGCAGATTTGGGCTTGATTTCACTTCATTTCAACAGAAACACTATTTCAGCATTACTGGACTCAGAAAGCTGTAAACTGACAATCTTGATCATTGAAGTCCTAACATAAGATTTTGTGCATATAACTTCTAACACATTGAAAACTGTCTTACAGCATTGTAGAAAACATTGTACTTCATAAGATATAAGCTTGTTTCAGTTTGGCAAGATTTGCACTGAATATTGAATGAAACAGCTTTCTCTAATAGAGAGAAAAGCTTTTGAGCAGATTTGGGCTTGATTTCACTTCATTTGAACAGAAACACTATTTCAACATTACTGGACTCAGAAAGCTGTAAACTGACAATCTTGATCATTGCAGTCCTAACATTAGTTTTTGTGCATATAACTTCTAACACATTAGAAACTGTCTTATAGCATTGCAGAAAACATTGTACTTCATAAGGCATAAGCATGTTTCAGTTTGGCAAGATTTGCACTGAATATTGAATGAAACAGCTTTCTCTAATAGAGAGAAAAGCTTTTGAGCAGATTTGGGCTTGATTTCACTTCATTTGAACAGAAACACTATTTCAGCATTACTGGACTCAGAAAGCTGTAAACTGCCAATCTTGATCATTGAAGTTCTAACATTAGTTTTTGTGTATATAACTTCTAACACATTAAAAACTGTCTTACAGCATTGCAAAAAACATTTCATTTCATAAGACATAAGCTTGTTTCAGTTTGGCAAGATTTGCACTGAATACTCAATGAAACCGCATTCTCTATTAGAGAGAAAAGCTTTTGAGCAGATTTGGGCTTGATTTCACTTCATTTCAACAGAAACACTATTTCAGCATTACTGGACTCAGAAAGCTGTAAACTGCCAATCTTGATCATTGAAGTTCTAACATTAGTTTTTGTGTATATAACTTCTAACACATTAAAAACTGTCTTACAGCATTGCAAAAAACATTTCATTTCATAAGACATAAGCTTGTTTCAGTTTGGCAAGATTTGCACTGAATACTCAATGAAACCGCATTCTCTATTAGAGAGAAAAGCTTTTGAGCAGATTTGGGCTTGATTTCACTTCATTTGAACAGAAACACTATTTCAGCATTACTGGACTCAGAAAGCTGTAAACTGACAATCTTGATCATTGAAGTCCTAACATTAGTTTTTGTGCATATAACTTCTAACACATTAAAAACTGTCTTACAGCATTGCAGAAAACATTGTACTTCATAAGACATAAGCTTGTTTCAGTTTGGCAAGATTTGCACTGAATACTGAATGAAACAGCTTTATCTAATAGAGAGAAAAGCTTTTGAGCAGATTTGGGCTTGATTTCACTTCATTTGAACAGAAACACTATTTCAACATTACTGGACTCAGAAAGCTGTAAACTGACAATCTTGATCATTGCAGTCCTAACATTAGTTTTTGTGCATATAACTTCTAACACATTAAAAACTGTCTTACAGCATTGCAGAAAACATTGTACTTCATAAGGCATACGCTTGTTTCAGTTTGGCAAGATTTGCACTGAATATTGAATGAAACAGCATTCTCTAATAGAGAGAAAAGCTTTTGAGCAGATTTGGGCTTGATTTCACTTCATTTCAACAGAAACACTATTTCAGCATTACTGGACTCAGAAAGCTGTAAACTGACAATATTGATCATTGAAGTCCTAACATTACTTTTTGTGTATATAACTTCTAACACATTAAAAACTGTCTTACAGCATTGCAAAAAACATTGTACTTCATAAGACATAAGCAAGTTTCAGTTTGGCAAGATTTGCACTGAATACTGAATGAAACAGCTTTCTCTAATAGAGAGAAAAGCGTTTGAGCAGATTTGGGCTTGATTTCACTTCATTTGAACAGAAACACTATTTCAACATTACTGGACTCAGAAAGCTGTAAACTGACAATCTTGATCATTGCAGTCCTAACATTAGTTTTTGTGCATATAACTTCTAACACATTAAAAACTGTCTTACAGCATTGCAGAAAACATTGTACTTCATAAGACATAAGCTTGTTTCAGTTTGGCAAGATTTGCACTGAATACTGAATGAAACAGCTTTATCTAATAGAGAGAAAAGCTTTTGAGCAGATTTGGGCTTGATTTCACTTCATTTGAACAGAAACACTATTTCAGCATTACTGGACTCAGAAAGCTGTAAACTGACAATCTTGATCATTGAAGTCCTAACATTAGTTTTTGTGCATATAACTTCTAACACATTAAAAACTGTCTCACAGCATTGCAGAAAACATTGTACTTCATAAGGCATAAGCTTGTTTCAGTTTGGCAAGATTTGCACTGAATATTGAATGAAACAGCTTTTTCTAATAGAGAGAAAAGCTTTTGAGCAGATTTGGGCTTGATTTCACTTCATTTCAACAGAAACACTATTTCAGCATTACTGGACTCAGAAAGCTGTAAACTGACAATCTTGATCATTGAAGTCCTAACATAAGTTTTTGTGCATATAACTTCTAACACATTAAAAGCTGTCTTACAGCATTGCAGAAAACATTGTACTTCATAAGACATAAGCTTGTTTCAGTTTGGCAAGATTTGCACTGAATACTGAATGAAACAGCTTTATCTAATAGAGAGAAAAGCTTTTGAGCAGATTTGGGCTTGATTTCACTTCATTTCAACAGAAACACTATTTCAGCATTACTGGACTCAGAAAGCTGTAAACTGACAATCTTGATCATTGAAGTCCTAACATTAGTTTTTGTGCATATAACTTCTAACACATTAAAAACTGTCTTACAGCATTGCAGAAAACATTGTACTTCATAAGACATAAGCTTGTTTCAGTTTGGCAAGATTTGCACTGAATACTGAATGAAACAGCTTTATCTAATAGAGAGAAAAGCTTTTGAGCAGATTTGGGCTTGATTTCACTTCATTTCAACAGAAACACTATTTCAGCATTACTGGACTCAGAAAGCTGTAAACTGACAATCTTGATCATTGAAGTCCTAACATAAGTTTTTGTGCATATAACTTCTAACACATTAAAAACTGTCTTACAGCATTGCAGAAAACATTGTACTTCATAAGACATAAGCTTGTTTCAGTTTGGCAAGATTTGCACTGAATACTGAATGAAACAGCTTTATCTAATAGAGAGAAAAGCTTTTGAGCAGATTTGGGCTTGATTTCACTTCATTTCAACAGAAACACTATTTCAGCATTACTGGACTCAGAAAGCTGTAAACTGACAATCTTGATCATTGAAGTCCTAACATTAGTTTTTGTGCATATAACTTCTAACACATTAAAAACTGTCTTACAGCATTGCAGAAAACATTGTACTTCATAAGACATAAGCTTGTTTCAGTTTGGCAAGATTTGCACTGAATACTGAATGAAACAGCTTTATCTAATAGAGAGAAAAGCTTTTGAGCAGATTTGGGCTTGATTTCACTTCATTTCAACAGAAACACTATTTCAGCATTACTGGACTCAGAAAGCTGTAAACTGACAATCTTGATCATTGAAGTCCTAACATAAGTTTTTGTGCATATAACTTCTAACACATTAAAAACTGTCTTACAGCATTGCAGAAAACATTGTACTTCATAAGACATAAGCTTGTTTCAGTTTGGCAAGATTTGCACTGAATACTGAATGAAACAGCTTTATCTAATAGAGAGAAAAGCTTTTGAGCAGATTTGGGCTTGATTTCACTTCATTTGAACAGAAACACTATTTCAACATTACTGGACTCAGAAAGCTGTAAACTGACAATCTTGATCATTGCAGTCCTAACATTAGTTTTTGTGCATATAACTTCTAACACATTAAAAACTGTCTTACAGCATTGCAGAAAACATTGTACTTCATAAGGCATACGCTTGTTTCAGTTTGGCAAGATTTGCACTGAATATTGAATGAAACAGCTTTCTCTAATAGAGAGAAAAGCTTTTGAGCAGATTTGGGCTTGATTTCACTTCATTTCAACAGAAACACTATTTCAGCATTACTGGACTCAGAAAGCTGTAAACTGACAATCTTGATCATTGCAGTCCTAACATTAGTTTTTGTGCATATAACTTCTAACACATTAAAAACTGTCTTACAGCATTGCAGAAAACATTGTACTTCATAAGACATAAGCTTGTTTCAGTTTGGCAAGATTTGCACTGAATACTGAATGAAACAGCTTTATCTAATAGAGAGAAAAGCTTTTGAGCAGATTTGGGCTTGATTTCACTTCATTTCAACAGAAACACTATTTCAGCATTACTGGACTCAGAAAGCTGTAAACTGACAATCTTGATCATTGAAGTCCTAACATAAGTTTTTGTGCATATAACTTCTAACACATTAAAAACTGTCTTACAGCATTGCAGAAAACATTGTACTTCATAAGGCATAAGCTTGTTTCAGTTTGGCAAGATTTGCACTGAATATTGAATGAAACAGCTTTCTCTAATAGAGAGAAAAGCTTTTGAGCAGATTTGGGCTTGATTTCACTTCATTTGAACAGAAACACTATTTCAACATTACTGGACTCAGAAAGCTGTAAACTGACAATCTTGATCATTGCAGTCCTAACAATTAGTTTTTGTGCATATAACTTCTAACACATTAAAAACTGTCTTACAGCATTGCAGAAAACATTGTACTTCATAAGACATAAGCTTGTTTCAGTTTGGCAAGATTTGCACTGAATACTGAATGAAACAGCTTTATCTAATAGAGAGAAAAGCTTTTGAGCAGATTTGGGCTTGATTTCACTTCATTTCAACAGAAACACTATTTCAGCATTACTGGACTCAGAAAGCTGTAAACTGACAATCTTGATCATTGAAGTCCTAACATAAGTTTTTGTGCATATAACTTCTAACACATTAAAAACTGTCTTACAGCATTGCAGAAAACATTGTACTTCATAAGGCATAAGCTTGTTTCAGTTTGGCAAGATTTGCACTGAATATTGAATGAAACAGCTTTCTCTAATAGAGAGAAAAGCTTTTGAGCAGATTTGGGCTTGATTTCACTTCATTTGAACAGAAACACTATTTCAACATTACTGGACTCAGAAAGCTGTAAACTGACAATCTTGATCATTGCAGTCCTAACATTAGTTTTTGTGCATATAACTTCTAACACATTAAAAACTGTCTTACAGCATTGCAGAAAACATTGTACTTCATAAGGCATACGCTTGTTTCAGTTTGGCAAGATTTGCACTGAATATTGAATGAAACAGCTTTCTCTAATAGAGAGAAAAGCTTTTGAGCAGATTTGGGCTTGATTTCACTTCATTTGAACAGAAACACTATTTCAACATTACTGGACTCAGAAAGCTGTAAACTGACAATCTTGATCATTGCAGTCCTAACATTAGTTTTTGTGTATATAACTTCTAACACATTAAAAACTGTCTTACAGCATTGCAGAAAACATTTTATTTCATAAGACATAAGCATGTTTCAGTTTGGCAAGATTTGCACTGAATACTGAATGAAACAGCTTTATCTAATAGAGAGAAAAGCTTTTGAGCAGATTTGGGCTTGATTTCACTTCATTTGAACAGAAACACTATTTCAGCATTACTGGACTCAGAAAGCTGTAAACTGACAATCTTGATCATTGAAGTCCTAACATAAGTTTTTGTGCATATAACTTCTAACACATTAAAAACTGTCTTACAGCATTGCAGAAAACATTGTACTTCATAAGGCATAAGCTTGTTTCAGTTTGGCAAGATTTGCACTGAATACTGAATGAAACAGCTTTATCTAATAGAGAGAAAAGCTTTTGAGCAGACTTGGGCTTGATTTCACTTCATTTCAACAGAAACACTATTTCAGCATTACTGGACTCAGAAAGCTGTAAACTGACAATCTTGATCATTGAAGTCCTAACATTAGTTTTTGTGCATATAACTTCTAACACATTAAAAACTGTCTTACAGCATTGCAGAAAACATTGTACTTCATAAGACATAAGCTTGTTTCAGTTTGGCAAGATTTGCACTGAATACTGAATGAAACAGCTTTATCTAATAGAGAGAAAAGCTTTTGAGCAGATTTGGGCTTGATTTCACTTCATTTCAACAGAAACACTATTTCAGCATTACTGGACTCAGAAAGCTGTAAACTGACAATATTGATCATTGAAGTCCTAACATAAGATTTTGTGCATATAACTTCTAACACATTAAAAACTGTCTTACAGCATTGCAGAAAACATTGTACTTCATAAGACATAAGCTTGTTTCAGTTTGGCAAGATTTGCACTGAATATTGAATGAAACAGCTTTCTCTAATAGAGAGAAAAGCTTTTGAGCAGATTTGGGCTTGATTTCACTTCATTTGAACAGAAACACTATTTCAACATTACTGGACTCAGAAAGCTGTAAACTGACAATCTTGATCATTGCAGTCCTAACATTAGTTTTTGTGCATATAACTTCTAACACATTAAAAACTGTCTTATAGCATTGCAGAAAACATTGTACTTCATAAGGCATAAGCTTGTTTCAGTTTGGCAAGATTTGCACTGAATATTGAATGAAACAGCTTTCTCTAATAGAGAGAAAAGCTTTTGAGCAGATTTGGGCTTGATTTCACTTCATTTGAACAGAAACACTATTTCAACATTACTGGACTCAGAAAGCTGTAAACTGCCAATCTTGATCATTGAAGTTCTAACATTAGTTTTTGTGTATATAACTTCTAACACATTAAAAACTGTCTTACAGCATTGCAAAAAACATTTCATTTCATAAGACATAAGCTTGTTTCAGTTTGGCAAGATTTGCACTGAATACTCAATGAAACCGCATTCTCTATTAGAGAGAAAAGCTTTTGAGCAGATTTGGGCTTGATTTCACTTCATTTGAACAGAAACACTATTTCAGCATTACTGGACTCAGAAAGCTGTAAACTGACAATCTTGATCATTGAAGTCCTAATATAAGTTTTTGTGCATATAACTTCTAACACATTAAAAACTGTCTTACAGCATTGCAGAAAACATTGTACTTCATAAGGCATACGCTTGTTTCAGTTTGGCAAGATTTGCACTGAATACTGAATGAAACAGCTTTATCTAATAGAGAGAAAAGCTTTTGAGCAGATTTGGGCTTGATTTCACTTCATTTGAACAGAAACACTATTTCAGCATTACTGGACTCAGAAAGCTGTAAACTGACAATCTTGATCATTGAAGTCCTAACATAAGTTTTTGTGCATATAACTTCTAACACATTAAAAACTGTCTTACAGCATTGCAGAAAACATTGTACTTCATAAGGCATACGCTTGTTTCAGTTTGGCAAGATTTGCACTGAATACTGAATGAAACAGCTTTATCTAATAGAGAGAAAAGCTTTTGAGCAGATTTGGGCTTGATTTCACTTCATTTGAACAGAAACACTATTTCAACATTACTGGACTCAGAAAGCTGTAAACTGACAATCTTGATCATTGCAGTCCTAACATTAGTTTTTGTGTATATAACTTCTAACACATTAAAAACTGTCTTACAGCATTGCAGAAAACATTTTATTTCATAAGACATAAGCATGTTTCAGTTTGGCAAGATTTGCACTGAATACTGAATGAAACAGCTTTCTCTAATAGAGAGAAAAGCTTTTGAGCAGATTTGGGCTTGATTTCACTTCATTTGAACAGAAACACTATTTCAGCATTACTGGACTCAGAAAGCTGTAAACTGACAATCTTGATCATTGAAGTCCTAACATAAGTTTTTGTGCATATAACTTCTAACACATTAAAAGCTGTCTTACAGCATTGCAGAAAACATTGTACTTCATAAGACATGAGCTTGTTTCAGTTTGGCAAGATTTGCACTGAATACTGAATGAAACAGCTTTATCTAATAGAGAGAAAAGCTTTTGAGCAGATTTGGGCTTGATTTCACTTCATTTCAACAGAAACACTATTTCAGCATTACTGGACTCAGAAAGCTGTAAACTGACAATCTTGATCATTGAAGTCCTAACATAAGTTTTTGTGCATATAACTTCTAACACATTAAAAGCTGTCTTACAGCATTGCAGAAAACATTGTACTTCATAAGACATAAGCTTGTTTCAGTTTGGCAAGATTTGCACTGAATACTGAATGAAACAGCTTTATCTAATAGAGAGAAAAGCTTTTGAGCAGATTTGGGCTTGATTTCACTTCATTTGAACAGAAACACTATTTCAACATTACTGGACTCAGAAAGCTGTAAACTGACAATCTTGATCATTGCAGTCCTAACATTAGTTTTTGTGTATATAACTTCTAACACATTAAAAACTGTCTTACAGCATTGCAGAAAACATTGTACTTCATAAGGCATAAGCTTGTTTCAGTTTGGCAAGATTTGCACTGAATACTGAATGAAACAGCTTTATCTAATAGAGAGAAAAGCTTTTGAGCAGATTTGGGCTTGATTTCACTTCATTTCAACAGAAACACTATTTCAGCATTACTGGACTCAGAAAGCTGTAAACTGACAATCTTGATCATTGAAGTCCTAACATAAGTTTTTGTGCATATAACTTCTAACACATTAAAAACTGTCTTACAGCATTGCAGAAAACATTGTACTTCATAAGGCATAAGCTTGTTTCAGTTTGGCAAGATTTGCACTGAATACTGAATGAAACAGCTTTATCTAATAGAGAGAAAAGCTTTTGAGCAGACTTGGGCTTGATTTCACTTCATTTCAACAGAAACACTATTTCAGCATTACTGGACTCAGAAAGCTGTAAACTGACAATCTTGATCATTGAAGTCCTAACATTAGTTTTTGTGCATATAACTTCTAACACATTAAAAACTGTCTTACAGCATTGCAAAAAACATTTCATTTCATAAGACATAAGCTTGTTTCAGTTTGGCAAGATTTGCACTGAATACTCAATGAAACCGCATTCTCTATTAGAGAGAAAAGCTTTTGAGCAGATTTGGGCTTGATTTCACTTCATTTGAACAGAAACACTATTTCAGCATTACTGGACTCAGAAAGCTGTAAACTGACAATCTTGATCATTGAAGTCCTAACATTAGTTTTTGTGCATATAACTTCTAACACATTAAAAACTGTCTTACAGCATTGCAGAAAACATTGTACTTCATAAGGCATAAGCTTGTTTCAGTTTGGCAAGATTTGCACTGAATACTGAATGAAACAGCTTTATCTAATAGAGAGAAAAGCTTTTGAGCAGATTTGGGCTTGATTTCACTTCATTTCAACAGAAACACTATTTCAGCATTACTGGACTCAGAAAGCTGTAAACTGACAATCTTGATCATTGAAGTCCTAACATAAGTTTTTGTGCATATAACTTCTAACACATTAAAAACTGTCTTACAGCATTGCAGAAAACATTGTACTTCATAAGACATAAGCTTGTTTCAGTTAGGCAAGATTTGCACTGAATACTGAATGAAACAGCTTTATCTAATAGAGAGAAAAGCTTTTGAGCAGATTTGGGCTTGATTTCACTTCATTTGAACAGAAACACTATTTCAGCATTACTGGACTCAGAAAGCTGTAAACTGACAATCTTGATCATTGAAGTCCTAACATTAGTTTTTGTGCATATAACATCTAACACATTAAAAACTGTCTTACAGCATTGCAGAAAACATTGTACTTCATAAGGCATAAGCTTGTTTCAGTTTGGCAAGATTTGCACTGAATATTGAATGAAACAGCTTTCTCTAATAGAGAGAAAAGCTTTTGAGCAGATTTGGGCTTGATTTCACTTCATTTGAACAGAAACACTATTTCAACATTACTGGACTCAGAAAGCTGTAAACTGACAATCTTGATCATTGCAGTCCTAACATTAGTTTTTGTGCATATAACTTCTAACACATTAAAAACTGTCTTACAGCATTGCAGAAAACATTGTACTTCATAAGGCATAAGCTTGTTTCAGTTTGGCAAGATTTGCACTGAATACTGAATGAAACAGCTTTATCTAATAGAGAGAAAAGCTTTTGAGCAGATTTGGGCTTGATTTCACTTCATTTCAACAGAAACACTATTTCAGCATTACTGGACTCAGAAAGCTGTAAACTGACAATCTTGATCATTGAAGTCCTAACATAAGTTTTTGTGCATATAACTTCTAACACATTAAAAACTGTCTTACAGCATTGCAGAAAACATTGTACTTCATAAGGCATACGCTTGTTTCAGTTTGGCAAGATTTGCACTGAATACTGAATGAAACAGCTTTATCTAATAGAGAGAAAAGCTTTTGAGCAGATTTGGGCTTGATTTCACTTCATTTGAACAGAAACACTATTTCAACATTACTGGACTCAGAAAGCTGTAAACTGACAATCTTGATCATTGCAGTCCTAACATTAGTTTTTGTGCATATAACTTCTAACACATTAAAAACTGTCTTACAGCATTGCAGAAAACATTGTACTTCATAAGGCATACGCTTGTTTCAGTTTGGCAAGATTTGCACTGAATATTGAATGAAACAGCTTTCTCTAATAGAGAGAAAAGCTTTTGAGCAGATTTGGGCTTGATTTCACTTCATTTGAACAGAAACACTATTTCAACATTACTGGACTCAGAAAGCTGTAAACTGACAATCTTGATCATTGCAGTCCTAACATTAGTTTTTGTGTATATAACTTCTAACACATTAAAAACTGTCTTACAGCATTGCAGAAAACATTTTATTTCATAAGACATAAGCATGTTTCAGTTTGGCAAGATTTGCACTGAATACTGAATGAAACAGCTTTCTCTAATAGAGAGAAAAGCTTTTGAGCAGATTTGGGCTTGATTTCACTTCATTTGAACATAAACACTATTTCAGCATTACTGGACTCAGAAAGCTGTAAACTGACAATCTTGATCATTGAAGTCCTAACATTAGTTTTTGTGCATATAACTTCTAACACATTAAAAACTGTCTTACAGCATTGCAGAAAACATTGTACTTCATAAGGCATAAGCTTGTTTCAGTTTGGCAAGATTTGCACTGAATACTGAATGAAACAGCTTTATCTAATAGAGAGAAAAGCTTTTGAGCAGATTTGGGCTTGATTTCACTTCATTTCAACAGAAACACTATTTCAGCATTACTGGACTCAGAAAGCTGTAAACTGACAATCTTGATCATTGAAGTCCTAACATAAGATTTTGTGCATATAACTTCTAACACATTAAAAACTGTCTTACAGCATTGTAGAAAACATTGTACTTCATAAGATATAAGCTTGTTTCAGTTTGGCAAGATTTGCACTGAATATTGAATGAAACAGCTTTCTCTAATAGAGAGAAAAGCTTTTGAGCAGATTTGGGCTTGATTTCACTTCATTTGAACAGAAACACTATTTCAACATTACTGGACTCAGAAAGCTGTAAACTGACAATCTTGATCATTGCAGTCCTAACATTAGTTTTTGTGCATATAACTTCTAACACATTAAAAACTGTCTAATAGCATTGCAGAAAACATTGTACTTCATAAGGCATAAGCTTGTTTCAGTTTGGCAAGATTTGCACTGAATATTGAATGAAACAGCTTTCTCTAATAGAGAGAAAAGCTTTTGAGCAGATTTGGGCTTGATTTCACTTCATTTGAACAGAAACACTATTTCAGCATTACTGGACTCAGAAAGCTGTAAACTGCCAATCTTGATCATTGAAGTTCTAACATTAGTTTTTGTGTATATAACTTCTAACACATTAAAAACTGTCTTACAGCATTGCAAAAAACATTTCATTTCATAAGACATAAGCTTGTTTCAGTTTGGCAAGATTTGCACTGAATACTCAATGAAACCGCATTCTCTATTAGAGAGAAAAGCTTTTGAGCAGATTTGGGCTTGATTTCACTTCATTTGAACAGAAACACTATTTCAGCATTACTGGACTCAGAAAGCTGTAAACTGACAATCTTGATCATTGAAGTCCTAACATTAGTTTTTGTGCATATAACTTCTAACACATTAAAAACTGTCTTACAGCATTGCAGAAAACATTGTACTTCATAAGACATAAGCTTGTTTCAGTTTGGCAAGATTTGCACTGAATACTGAATGAAACAGCTTTATCTAATAGAGAGAAAAGCTTTTGAGCAGATTTGGGCTTGATTTCACTTCATTTCAACAGAAACACTATTTCAGCATTACTGGACTCAGAAAGCTGTAAACTGCCAATCTTGATCATTGAAGTTCTAACATTAGTTTTTGTGTATATAACTTCTAACACATTAAAAACTGTCTTACAGCATTGCAAAAAACATTTCATTTCATAAGACATAAGCTTGTTTCAGTTTGGCAAGATTTGCACTGAATACTCAATGAAACCGCATTCTCTATTAGAGAGAAAAGCTTTTGAGCAGATTTGGGCTTGATTTCACTTCATTTGAACAGAAACACTATTTCAGCATTACTGGACTCAGAAAGCTGTAAACTGACAATCTTGATCATTGAAGTCCTAACATTAGTTTTTGTGCATATAACTTCTAACACATTAAAAACTGTCTTACAGCATTGCAGAAAACATTGTACTTCATAAGACATAAGCTTGTTTCAGTTTGGCAAGATTTGCACTGAATACTGAATGAAACAGCTTTATCTAATAGAGAGAAAAGCTTTTGAGCAGATTTGGGCTTGATTTCACTTCATTTCAACAGAAACACTATTTCAGCATTACTGGACTCAGAAAGCTGTAAACTGACAATCTTGATCATTGAAGTCCTAACATAAGTTTTTGTGCATATAACTTCTAACACATTAAAAACTGTCTTACAGCATTGCAGAAAACATTGTACTTCATAAGACATAAGCTTGTTTCAGTTTGGCAAGATTTGCACTGAATACTGAATGAAACAGCTTTATCTAATAGAGAGAAAAGCTTTTGAGCAGATTTGGGCTTGATTTCACTTCATTTGAACAGAAACACTATTTCAACATTACTGGACTCAGAAAGCTGTAAACTGACAATCTTGATCATTGCAGTCCTAACATTAGTTTTTGTGCATATAACTTCTAACACATTAAAAACTGTCTTACAGCATTGCAGAAAACATTGTACTTCATAAGGCATACGCTTATTTCAGTTTGGCAAGATTTGCACTGAATATTGAATGAAACAGCATTCTCTAATAGAGAGAAAAGCTTTTGAGCAGATTTGGGCTTGATTTCACTTCATTTGAACAGAAACACTATTTCAGCATTACTGGACTCAGAAAGCTGTAAACTGACAATCTTGATCATTGAAGTCCTAACATAAGTTTTTGTGCATATAACTTCTAACACATTAAAAACTGTCTTACAGCATTGCAGAAAATATTGTACTTCATAAGGCATAAGCTTGTTTCAGTTTGGCAAGATTTGCACTGAATACTGAATGAAACAGCTTTATCTAATAGAGAGAAAAGCTTTTGAGCAGACTTGGGCTTGATTTCACTTCATTTCAACAGAAACACTATTTCAGCATTACTGGACTCAGAAAGCTGTAAACTGACAATCTTGATCATTGAAGTCCTAACATTAGTTTTTGTGCATATAACTTCTAACACATTAAAAACTGTCTTACAGCATTGCAGAAAACATTGTACTTCATAAGACATAAGCTTGTTTCAGTTTGGCAAGATTTGCACTGAATACTGAATGAAACAGCTTTATCTAATAGAGAGAAAAGCTTTTGAGCAGATTTGGGCTTGATTTCACTTCATTTCAACAGAAACACTATTTCAGCATTACTGGACTCAGAAAACTGTAAACTGACAATCTTGATCATTGAAGTCCTAACATAAGATTTTGTGCATATAACTTCTAACACATTAAAAACTGTCTTACAGCATTGCAGAAAACATTGTACTTCATAAGGCAAAAGCTTGTTTCAGTTTGGCAAGATTTGCACTGAATACTGAATGAAACAGCTTTATCTAATAGAGAGAAAAGCTTTTGAGCAGATTTGGGCTTGATTTCACTTCATTTGAACAGAAACACTATTTCAGCATTACTGGACTCAGAAAGCTGTAAACTGACAATCTTGATCATTGAAGTCCTAACATAAGTTTTTGTGCATATAACTTCTAACACATTAAAAGCTGTCTTACAGCATTGCAGAAAACATTGTACTTCATAAGACATAAGCTTGTTTCAGTTTGGCAAGATTTGCACTGAATACTGAATGAAACAGCTTTATCTAATAGAGAGAAAAGCTTTTGAGCAGATTTGGGCTTGATTTCACTTCATTTCAACAGAAACACTATTTCAGCATTACTGGACTCAGAAAGCTGTAAACTGACAATCTTGATCATTGAAGTCCTAACATAAGTTTTTGTGCATATAACTTCTAACACATTAAAAACTGTCTTACAGCATTGCAGAAAACATTGTACTTCATAAGGCATACGCTTGTTTCAGTTTGGCAAGATTTGCACTGAATATTGAATGAAACAGCATTCTCTAATAGAGAGAAAAGCTTTTGAGCAGATTTGGGTTTGATTTCACTTCATTTGAACAGAAACACTATTTCAACATTACTGGACTCAGAAAGCTGTAAACTGACAATCTTGATCATTGCAGTCCTAACATTAGTTTTTGTGTATATAACTTCTAACACATTAAAAACTGTCTTACAGCATTGCAGAAAACATTTTATTTCATAAGACATAAGCATGTTTCAGTTTGGCAAGATTTGCACTGAATACTGAATGAAACAGCTTTCTCTAATAGAGAGAAAAGCTTTTGAGCAGATTTGGGCTTGATTTCACTTCATTTGAACAGAAACACTATTTCAGCATTACTGGACTCAGAAAGCTGTAAACTGACAATCTTGATCATTGAAGTCCTAACATAAGTTTTTGTGCATATAACTTCTAACACATTAAAAACTGTCTTACAGCATTGCAGAAAACATTGTACTTCATAAGGCATAAGCTTGTTTCAGTTTGGCAAGATTTGCACTGAATACTGAATGAAACAGCTTTATCTAATAGAGAGAAAAGCTTTTGAGCAGACTTGGGCTTGATTTCACTTCATTTCAACAGAAACACTATTTCAGCATTACTGGACTCAGAAAGCTGTAAACTGACAATCTTGATCATTGAAGTCCTAACATTAGTTTTTGTGCATATAACTTCTAACACATTAAAAACTGTCTTATAGCATTGCAGAAAACATTGTACTTCATAAGGCATAAGCTTGTTTCAGTTTGGCAAGATTTGCACTGAATATTGAATGAAACAGCTTCATCTAATAGAGAGAAAAGCTTTTGAGCAGATTTGGGCTTGATTTCACTTCATTTGAACAGAAACACTATTTCAGCATTACTGGACTCAGAAAGCTGTAAACTGACAATCTTGATCATTGAAGTCCTAACATAAGTTTTTGTGCATATAACTTCTAACACATTAAAAACTGTCTTACAGCATTGCAGAAAACATTGTACTTCATAAGGCATAAGCTTGTTTCAGTTTGGCAAGATTTGCACTGAATACTGAATGAAACAGCTTCATCTAATAGAGAGAAAAGCTTTTGAGCAGATTTGGGCTTGATTTCACTTCATTTCAACAGAAACACTATTTCAGCATTACTGGACTCAGAAAGCTGTAAACTGACAATCTTGATCATTGAAGTCCTATAACATAAGTTTTTGTGCATATAACTTCTAACACATTAAAAACTGTCTTACAGCATTGCAGAAAACATTGTACTTCATAAGACATAAGCTTGTTTCAGTTTGGCAAGATTTGCACTGAATACTGAATGAAACAGCTTTATCTAATAGAGAGAAAAGCTTTTGAGCAGATTTGGGCTTGATTTCACTTCATTTGAACAGAAACACTATTTCAGCATTACTGGACTCAGAAAGCTGTAAACTGACAATCTTGATCATTGAAGTCCTAACATTAGTTTTTGTGCATATAACTTCTAACACATTAAAAACTGTCTTACAGCATTGCAGAAAACATTGTACTTCATAAGACATAAGCTTGTTTCAGTTTGGCAAGATTTGCACTGAATACTGAATGAAACAGCTTTATCTAATAGAGAGAAAAGCTTTTGAGCAGATTTGGGCTTGATTTCACTTCATTTCAACAGAAACACTATTTCAGCATTACTGGACTCAGAAAGCTGTAAACTGACAATCTTGATCATTGAAGTCCTAACATAAGTTTTTGTGCATATAACTTCTAACACATTAAAAACTGTCTTACAGCATTGCAGAAAACATTGTACTTCATAAGACATAAGCTTGTTTCAGTTTGGCAAGATTTGCACTGAATATTGAATGAAACAGCTTTCTCTAATAGAGAGAAAAGCTTTTGAGCAGATTTGGGCTTGATTTCACTTCATTTGAACAGAAACACTATTTCAACATTATTGGACTCAGAAAGCTGTAAACTGACAATCTTGATCATTGCAGTCCTAACATTAGTTTTTGTGCATATAACTTCTAACACATTAAAAACTGTCTTACAGCATTGCAGAAAACATTGTACTTCATAAGGCATACGCTTGTTTCAGTTTGGCAAGATTTGCACTGAATATTGAATGAAACAGCTTTATCTAATAGAGAGAAAAGCTTTTGAGCAGATTTGGGCTTGATTTCACTTCATTTCAACAGAAACACTATTTCAGCATTACTGGACTCAGAAAGCTGTAAACTGACAATCTTGATCATTGAAGTCCTAACATAAGTTTTTGTGCATATAACTTCTAACACATTAAAAACTGTCTTACAGCATTGCAGAAAACATTGTACTTCATAAGGCATACGCTTGTTTCAGTTTGGCAAGATTTGCACTGAATATTGAATGAAACAGCTTTCTCTAATAGAGAGAAAAGCTTTTGAGCAGATTTGGGCTTGATTTCACTTCATTTGAACAGAAACACTATTTCAACATTACTGGACTCAGAAAGCTGTAAACTGACAATCTTGATCATTGCAGTCCTAACATTAGTTTTTGTGTATATAACTTCTAACACATTAAAAACTGTCTTACAGCATTGCAGAAAACATTTTATTTCATAAGACATAAGCATGTTTCAGTTTGGCAAGATTTGCACTGAATACTGAATGAAACAGCTTTCTCTAATAGAGAGAAAAGCTTTTGAGCAGATTTGGGCTTGATTTCACTTCATTTGAACAGAAACACTATTTCAGCATTACTGGACTCAGAAAGCTGTAAACTGACAATCTTGATCATTGAAGTCCTAACATTAGTTTTTGTGCATATAACTTCTAACACATTAAAAACTGTCTTACAGCATTGCAGAAAACATTGTACTTCATAAGGCATAAGCTTGTTTCAGTTTGGCAAGATTTGCACTGAATACTGAATGAAACAGCTTTATCTAATAAAGAGAAAAGCTTTTGAGCAGATTTGGGCTTGATTTCACTTCATTTCAACAGAAACACTATTTCAGCATTACTGGACTCAGAAAGCTGTAAACTGACAATCTTGATCATTGAAGTCCTAACATAAGTTTTTGTGCATATAACTTCTAACACATTAAAAGCTGTCTTACAGCATTGCAGAAAACATTGTACTTCATAAGACATAAGCTTGTTTCAGTTTGGCAAGATTTGCACTGAATACTGAATGAAACAGCTTTATCTAATAGAGAGAAAAGCTTTTGAGCAGATTTGGGCTTGATTTCACTTCATTTGAACAGAAACACTATTTCAACATTACTGGACTCAGAAAGCTGTAAACTGACAATCTTGATCATTGCAGTCCTAACATTAGTTTTTGTGCATATAACTTCTAACACATTAAAAACTGTCTTACAGCATTGCAGAAAACATTGTACTTCATAAGGCATACGCTTGTTTCAGTTTGGCAAGATTTGCACTGAATATTGAATGAAACAGCTTTCTCTAATAGAGAGAAAAGCTTTTGAGCAGATTTGGGCTTGATTTCACTTCATTTGAACAGAAACACTATTTCAACATTACTGGACTCAGAAAGCTGTAAACTGACAATCTTGATCATTGAAGTCCTAACATTAGTTTTTGTGCATATAACTTCTAACACATTAAAAACTGTCTTACAGCATTGCAGAAAACATTGTACTTCATAAGGCATAAGCTTGTTTCAGTTTGGCAAGATTTGCACTGAATACTGAATGAAACAGCTTTATCTAATAGAGAGAAAAGCTTTTGAGCAGATTTGGGCTTGATTTCACTTCATTTCAACAGAAACACTATTTCAGCATTACTGGACTCAGAAAGCTGTAAACTGACAATCTTGATCATTGAAGTCCTAACATAAGTTTTTGTGCATATAACTTCTAACACATTAAAAGCTGTCTTACAGCATTGCAGAAAACATTGTACTTCATAAGACATAAGCTTGTTTCAGTTTGGCAAGATTTGCACTGAATACTGAATGAAACAGCTTTATCTAATAGAGAGAAAAGCTTTTGAGCAGATTTGGGCTTGATTTCACTTCATTTCAACAGAAACACTATTTCAGCATTACTGGACTCAGAAAGCTGTAAACTGACAATCTTGATCATTGAAGTCCTAACATAAGTTTTTGTGCATATAACTTCTAACACATTAAAAACTGTCTTACAGCATTGCAGAAAACATTGTACTTCATAAGACATAAGCTTGTTTCAGTTTGGCAAGATTTGCACTGAATACTGAATGAAACAGCTTTATCTAATAGAGAGAAAAGCTTTTGAGCAGATTTGGGCTTGATTTCACTTCATTTCAACAGAAACACTATTTCAGCATTACTGGACTCAGAAAGCTGTAAACTGACAATCTTGATCATTGAAGTCCTAACATAAGATTTTGTGCATATAACTTCTAACACATTAAAAACTGTCTTACAGCATTGTAGAAAACATTGTACTTCATAAGATATAAGCTTGTTTCAGTTTGGCAAGATTTGCACTGAATATTGAATGAAACAGCTTTCTCTAATAGAGAGAAAAGCTTTTGAGCAGATTTGGGCTTGATTTCACTTCATTTCAACAGAAACACTATTTCAACATTACTGGACTCAGAAAGCTGTAAACTGACAATCTTGATCATTGCAGTCCTAACATTAGTTTTTGTGCATATAACTTCTAACACATTAAAAACTGTCTTATAGCATTGCAGAAAACATTGTACTTCATAAGGCATAAGCTTGTTTCAGTTTGGCAAGATTTGCACTGAATATTGAATGAAACAGCTTTCTCTAATAGAGAGAAAAGCTTTTGAGCAGATTTGGGCTTGATTTCACTTCATTTGAACAGAAACACTATTTCAGCATTACTGGACTCAGAAAGCTGTAAACTGCCAATCTTGATCATTGAAGTTCTAACATTAGTTTTTGTGTATATAACTTCTAACACATTAAAAACTGTCTTACAGCATTGCAAAAAACATTTCATTTCATAAGACATAAGCTTGTTTCAGTTTGGCAAGATTTGCACTGAATACTCAATGAAACCGCATTCTCTATTAGAGAGAAAAGCTTTTGAGCAGATTTGGGCTTGATTTCACTTCATTTCAACAGAAACACTATTTCAACATTACTGGACTCAGAAAGCTGTAAACTGCCAATCTTGATCATTGAAGTTCTAACATTAGTTTTTGTGTATATAACTTCTAACACATTAAAAACTGTCTTACAGCATTGCAAAAAACATTTCATTTCATAAGACATAAGCTTGTTTCAGTTTGGCAAGATTTGCACTGAATACTCAATGAAACCGCATTCTCTATTAGAGAGAAAAGCTTTTGAGCAGATTTGGGCTTGATTTCACTTCATTTGAACAGAAACACTATTTCAGCATTACTGGACTCAGAAAGCTGTAAACTGACAATCTTGATCATTGAAGTCCTAACATTAGTTTTTGTGTATATAACTTCTAACACATTAAAAACTGTCTTACAGCATTGCAGAAAACATTTTATTTCATAAGACATAAGCATGTTTCAGTTTGGCAAGATTTGCACTGAATACTGAATGAAACAGCTTTCTCTAATAGAGAGAAAAGCTTTTGAGCAGATTTGGGCTTGATTTCACTTCATTTGAACAGAAACACTATTTCAGCATTACTGGACTCAGAAAGCTGTAAACTGACAATCTTGATCATTGAAGTCCTAACATTAGTTTTTGTGCATATAACTTCTAACACATTAAAAACTGTCTTACAGCATTGCAGAAAACATTGTACTTCATAAGGCATAAGCTTGTTTCAGTTTGGCAAGATTTGCACTGAATACTGAATGAAACAGCTTTATCTAATAAAGAGAAAAGCTTTTGAGCAGATTTGGGCTTGATTTCACTTCATTTCAACAGAAACACTATTTCAGCATTACTGGACTCAGAAAGCTGTAAACTGACAATCTTGATCATTGAAGTCCTAACATAAGTTTTTGTGCATATAACTTCTAACACATTAAAAGCTGTCTTACAGCATTGCAGAAAACATTGTACTTCATAAGACATAAGCTTGTTTCAGTTTGGCAAGATTTGCACTGAATACTGAATGAAACAGCTTTATCTAATAGAGAGAAAAGCTTTTGAGCAGATTTGGGCTTGATTTCACTTCATTTGAACAGAAACACTATTTCAACATTACTGGACTCAGAAAGCTGTAAACTGACAATCTTGATCATTGCAGTCCTAACATTAGTTTTTGTGCATATAACTTCTAACACATTAAAAACTGTCTTACAGCATTGCAGAAAACATTGTACTTCATAAGGCATACGCTTGTTTCAGTTTGGCAAGATTTGCACTGAATATTGAATGAAACAGCTTTCTCTAATAGAGAGAAAAGCTTTTGAGCAGATTTGGGCTTGATTTCACTTCATTTGAACAGAAACACTATTTCAACATTACTGGACTCAGAAAGCTGTAAACTGACAATCTTGATCATTGAAGTCCTAACATTAGTTTTTGTGCATATAACTTCTAACACATTAAAAACTGTCTTACAGCATTGCAGAAAACATTGTACTTCATAAGGCATAAGCTTGTTTCAGTTTGGCAAGATTTGCACTGAATACTGAATGAAACAGCTTTATCTAATAGAGAGAAAAGCTTTTGAGCAGATTTGGGCTTGATTTCACTTCATTTCAACAGAAACACTATTTCAGCATTACTGGACTCAGAAAGCTGTAAACTGACAATCTTGATCATTGAAGTCCTAACATAAGTTTTTGTGCATATAACTTCTAACACATTAAAAGCTGTCTTACAGCATTGCAGAAAACATTGTACTTCATAAGACATAAGCTTGTTTCAGTTTGGCAAGATTTGCACTGAATACTGAATGAAACAGCTTTATCTAATAGAGAGAAAAGCTTTTGAGCAGATTTGGGCTTGATTTCACTTCATTTCAACAGAAACACTATTTCAGCATTACTGGACTCAGAAAGCTGTAAACTGACAATCTTGATCATTGAAGTCCTAACATAAGTTTTTGTGCATATAACTTCTAACACATTAAAAACTGTCTTACAGCATTGCAGAAAACATTGTACTTCATAAGACATAAGCTTGTTTCAGTTTGGCAAGATTTGCACTGAATACTGAATGAAACAGCTTTATCTAATAGAGAGAAAAGCTTTTGAGCAGATTTGGGCTTGATTTCACTTCATTTCAACAGAAACACTATTTCAGCATTACTGGACTCAGAAAGCTGTAAACTGACAATCTTGATCATTGAAGTCCTAACATAAGATTTTGTGCATATAACTTCTAACACATTAAAAACTGTCTTACAGCATTGTAGAAAACATTGTACTTCATAAGATATAAGCTTGTTTCAGTTTGGCAAGATTTGCACTGAATATTGAATGAAACAGCTTTCTCTAATAGAGAGAAAAGCTTTTGAGCAGATTTGGGCTTGATTTCACTTCATTTCAACAGAAACACTATTTCAACATTACTGGACTCAGAAAGCTGTAAACTGACAATCTTGATCATTGCAGTCCTAACATTAGTTTTTGTGCATATAACTTCTAACACATTAAAAACTGTCTTATAGCATTGCAGAAAACATTGTACTTCATAAGGCATAAGCTTGTTTCAGTTTGGCAAGATTTGCACTGAATATTGAATGAAACAGCTTTCTCTAATAGAGAGAAAAGCTTTTGAGCAGATTTGGGCTTGATTTCACTTCATTTGAACAGAAACACTATTTCAGCATTACTGGACTCAGAAAGCTGTAAACTGCCAATCTTGATCATTGAAGTTCTAACATTAGTTTTTGTGTATATAACTTCTAACACATTAAAAACTGTCTTACAGCATTGCAAAAAACATTTCATTTCATAAGACATAAGCTTGTTTCAGTTTGGCAAGATTTGCACTGAATACTCAATGAAACCGCATTCTCTATTAGAGAGAAAAGCTTTTGAGCAGATTTGGGCTTGATTTCACTTCATTTCAACAGAAACACTATTTCAACATTACTGGACTCAGAAAGCTGTAAACTGCCAATCTTGATCATTGAAGTTCTAACATTAGTTTTTGTGTATATAACTTCTAACACATTAAAAACTGTCTTACAGCATTGCAAAAAACATTTCATTTCATAAGACATAAGCTTGTTTCAGTTTGGCAAGATTTGCACTGAATACTCAATGAAACCGCATTCTCTATTAGAGAGAAAAGCTTTTGAGCAGATTTGGGCTTGATTTCACTTCATTTGAACAGAAACACTATTTCAGCATTACTGGACTCAGAAAGCTGTAAACTGACAATCTTGATCATTGAAGTCCTAACATTAGTTTTTGTGCATATAACTTCTAACAACATTAAAAACTGTCTTACAGCATTGCAGAAAACATTGTACTTCATAAGACATAAGCTTGTTTCAGTTTGGCAAGATTTGCACTGAATACTGAATGAAACAGCTTTATCTAATAGAGAGAAAAGCTTTTGAGCAGATTTGGGCTTGATTTCACTTCATTTCAACAGAAACACTATTTCAGCATTACTGGACTCAGAAAGCTGTAAACTGACAATCTTGATCATTGAAGTCCTAACATAAGTTTTTGTGCATATAACTTCTAACACATTAAAAACTGTCTTACAGCATTGCAGAAAACATTGTACTTCATAAGACATAAGCTTGTTTCAGTTTGGCAAGATTTGCACTGAATACTGAATGAAACAGCTTTATCTAATAGAGAGAAAAGCTTTTGAGCAGATTTGGGCTTGATTTCACTTCATTTCAACAGAAACACTATTTCAGCATTACTGGACTCAGAAAGCTGTAAACTGACAATCTTGATCATTGAAGTCCTAACATAAGTTTTTGTGCATATAACTTCTAACACATTAAAAACTGTCTTACAGCATTGCAGAAAACATTGTACTTCATAAGACATAAGCTTGTTTCAGTTTGGCAAGATTTGCACTGAATACTGAATGAAACAGCTTTATCTAATGGAGAGAAAAGCTTTTGAGCAGATTTGGGCTTGATTTCACTTCATTTGAACAGAAACACTATTTCAACATTACTGGACTCAGAAAGCTGTAAACTGACAATCTTGATCATTGCAGTCCTAACATTAGTTTTTGTGCATATAACTTCTAACACATTAAAAACTGTCTTACAGCATTGCAGAAAACATTGTACTTCATAAGGCATACGCTTGTTTCAGTTTGGCAAGATTTGCACTGAATATTGAATGAAACAGCATTCTCTAATAGAGAGAAAAGCTTTTGAGCAGATTTGGGCTTGATTTCACTTCATTTGAACAGAAACACTATTTCAGCATTACTGGACTCAGAAAGCTGTAAACTGACAATCTTGATCATTGAAGTCCTAACATAAGTTTTTGTGCATATAACTTCTAACACATTAAAAACTGTCTTACAGCATTGCAGAAAACATTGTACTTCATAAGGCATAAGCTTGTTTCAGTTTGGCAAGATTTGCACTGAATACTGAATGAAACAGCTTTATCTAATAGAGAGAAAAGCTTTTGAGCAGACTTGGGCTTGATTTCACTTCATTTCAACAGAAACACTATTTCAGCATTACTGGACTCAGAAAGCTGTAAACTGACAATCTTGATCATTGAAGTCCTAACATTAGTTTTTGTGCATATAACTTCTAACACATTAAAAACTGTCTTACAGCATTGCAGAAAACATTGTACTTCATAAGACATAAGCTTGTTTCAGTTTGGCAAGATTTGCACTGAATACTGAATGAAACAGCTTTATCTAATAGAGAGAAAAGCTTTTGAGCAGATTTGGGCTTGATTTCACTTCATTTCAACAGAAACACTATTTCAGCATTACTGGACTCAGAAAACTGTAAACTGACAATCTTGATCATTGAAGTCCTAACATAAGATTTTGTGCATATAACTTCTAACACATTAAAAACTGTCTTACAGCATTGCAGAAAACATTGTACTTCATAAGGCAAAAGCTTGTTTCAGTTTGGCAAGATTTGCACTGAATACTGAATGAAACAGCTTTATCTAATAGAGAGAAAAGCTTTTGAGCAGATTTGGGCTTGATTTCACTTCATTTGAACAGAAACACTATTTCAGCATTACTGGACTCAGAAAGCTGTAAACTGACAATCTTGATCATTGAAGTCCTAACATAAGTTTTTGTGCATATAACTTCTAACACATTAAAAGCTGTCTTACAGCATTGCAGAAAACATTGTACTTCATAAGACATAAGCTTGTTTCAGTTTGGCAAGATTTGCACTGAATACTGAATGAAACAGCTTTATCTAATAGAGAGAAAAGCTTTTGAGCAGATTTGGGCTTGATTTCACTTCATTTCAACAGAAACACTATTTCAGCATTACTGGACTCAGAAAGCTGTAAACTGACAATCTTGATCATTGAAGTCCTAACATAAGTTTTTGTGCATATAACTTCTAACACATTAAAAACTGTCTTACAGCATTGCAGAAAACATTGTACTTCATAAGACATAAGCTTGTTTCAGTTTGGCAAGATTTGCACTGAATACTGAATGAAACAGCTTTATCTAATAGAGAGAAAAGCTTTTGAGCAGATTTGGGCTTGATTTCACTTCATTTGAACAGAAACACTATTTCAACATTACTGGACTCAGAAAGCTGTAAACTGACAATCTTGATCATTGCAGTCCTAACATTAGTTTTTGTGCATATAACTTCTAACACATTAAAAACTGTCTTACAGCATTGCAGAAAACATTGTACTTCATAAGGCATACGCTTGTTTCAGTTTGGCAAGATTTGCACTGAATATTGAATGAAACAGGATTCTCTAATAGAGAGAAAAGCTTTTGAGCAGATTTGGGCTTGATTTCACTTCATTTGAACAGAAACACTATTTCAGCATTACTGGACTCAGAAAGCTGTAAACTGACAATCTTGATCATTGCAGTCCTAACATTAGTTTTTGTGTATATAACTTCTAACACATTAAAAACTGTCTTACAGCATTGCAGAAAACATTTTATTTCATAAGACATAAGCATGTTTCAGTTTGGCAAGATTTGCACTGAATACTGAATGAAACAGCTTTCTCTAATAGAGAGAAAAGCTTTTGAGCAGATTTGGGCTTGATTTCACTTCATTTGAACAGAAACACTATTTCAGCATTACTGGACTCAGAAAGCTGTAAACTGACAATCTTGATCATTGAAGTCCTAACATAAGTTTTTGTGCATATAACTTCTAACACATTAAAAACTGTCTTACAGCATTGCAGAAAACATTGTACTTCATAAGGCATACGCTTGTTTCAGTTTGGCAAGATTTGCACTGAATACTGAATGAAACAGCTTTATCTAATAGAGAGAAAAGCTTTTGAGCAGACTTGGGCTTGATTTCACTTCATTTCAACAGAAACACTATTTCAGCATTACTGGACTCAGAAAGCTGTAAACTGACAATCTTGATCATTGAAGTCCTAACATTAGTTTTTGTGCATATAACTTCTAACACATTAAAAACTGTCTTATAGCATTGCAGAAAACATTGTACTTCATAAGGCATAAGCTTGTTTCAGTTTGGCAAGATTTGCACTGAATATTGAATGAAACAGCTTTCTCTAATAGAGAGAAAAGCTTTTGAGCAGATTTGGGCTTGATTTCACTTCATTTGAACAGAAACACTATTTCAACATTACTGGACTCAGAAAGCTGTAAACTGCCAATCTTGATCATTGAAGTTCTAACATTAGTTTTTGTGTATATAACTTCTAACACATTAAAAACTGTCTTACAGCATTGCAAAAAACATTTCATTTCATAAGACATAAGCTTGTTTCAGTTTGGCAAGATTTGCACTGAATACTCAATGAAACCGCATTCTCTATTAGAGAGAAAAGCTTTTGAGCAGATTTGGGCTTGATTTCACTTCATTTGAACAGAAACACTATTTCAGCATTACTGGACTCAGAAAGCTGTAAACTGACAATCTTGATCATTGAAGTCCTAACATAAGTTTTTGTGCATATAACTTCTAACACATTAAAAACTGTCTTACAGCATTGCAGAAAACATTGTACTTCATAAGGCATAAGCTTGTTTCAGTTTGGCAAGATTTGCACTGAATACTGAATGAAACAGCTTTATCTAATAGAGAGAAAAGCTTTTGAGCAGATTTGGGCTTGATTTCACTTCATTTCAACAGAAACACTATTTCAGCATTACTGGACTCAGAAAGCTGTAAACTGACAATCTTGATCATTGAAGTCCTAACATAAGTTTTTGTGCATATAACTTCTAACACATTAAAAACTGTCTTACAGTATTGCAGAAAACATTGTACTTCATAAGACATAAGCTTGTTTCAGTTTGGCAAGATTTGCACTGAATACTGAATGAAACAGCTTTATCTAATAGAGAGAAAAGCTTTTGAGCAGATTTGGGCTTGATTTCACTTCATTTGAACAGAAACACTATTTCAGCATTACTGGACTCAGAAAGCTGTAAACTGACAATCTTGATCATTGAAGTCCTAACATTAGTTTTTGTGCATATAACTTCTAACACATTAAAAACTGTCTTACAGCATTGCAGAAAACATTGTACTTCATAAGACATAAGCTTGTTTCAGTTTGGCAAGATTTGCACTGAATACTGAATGAAACAGCTTTATCTAATAGAGAGAAAAGCTTTTGAGCAGATTTGGGCTTGATTTCACTTCATTTGAACAGAAACACTATTTCAGCATTACTGGACTCAGAAAGCTGTAAACTGACAATCTTGATCATTGAAGTCCTAACATAAGTTTTTGTGCATATAACTTCTAACACATTAAAAACTGTCTTACAGCATTGCAGAAAACATTTCATTTCATAAGACATAAGCTTGTTTCAGTTTGGCAAGATTTGCACTGAATACTCAATGAAACCGCATTCTCTATTAGAGAGAAAAGCTTTTGAGCAGATTTGGGCTTGATTTCACTTCATTTGAACAGAAACACTATTTCAGCATTACTGGACTCAGAAAGCTGTAAACTGACAATCTTGATCATTGAAGTCCTAACATAAGTTTTTGTACATATAACTTCTAACACATTAAAAACTGTCTTACAGCATTGCAGAAAACATTGTACTTCATAAGGCATAAGCTTGTTTCAGTTTGGCAAGATTTGCACTGAATACTGAATGAAACAGCTTCATCTAATAGAGAGAAAAGCTTTTGAGCAGATTTGGGCTTGATTTCACTTCATTTCAACAGAAACACTATTTCAGCATTACTGGACTCAGAAAGCTGTAAACTGACAATCTTGATCATTGAAGTCCTAACATAAGTTTTTGTGCATATAACTTCTAACACATTAAAAACTGTCTTACAGCATTGCAGAAAACATTGTACTTCATAAGACATAAGCTTGTTTCAGTTTGGCAAGATTTGCACTGAATACTGAATGAAACAGCTTTATCTAATAGAGAGAAAAGCTTTTGAGCAGATTTGGGCTTGATTTCACTTCATTTGAACAGAAACACTATTTCAGCATTACTGGACTCAGAAAGCTGTAAACTGACAATCTTGATCATTGAAGTCCTAACATTAGTTTTTGTGCATATAACTTCTAACACATTAAAAACTGTCTTACAGCATTGCAGAAAACATTGTACTTCATAAGACATAAGCTTGTTTCAGTTTGGCAAGATTTGCACTGAATACTGAATGAAACAGCTTTATCTAATAGAGAGAAAAGCTTTTGAGCAGATTTGGGCTTGATTTCACTTCATTTCAACAGAAACACTATTTCAGCATTACTGGACTCAGAAAGCTGTAAACTGACAATCTTGATCATTGAAGTCCTAACATAAGTTTTTGTGCATATAACTTCTAACACATTAAAAACTGTCTTACAGCATTGCAGAAAACATTGTACTTCATAAGACATAAGCTTGTTTCAGTTTGGCAAGATTTGCACTGAATATTGAATGAAACAGCTTTCTCTAATAGAGAGAAAAGCTTTTGAGCAGATTTGGGCTTGATTTCACTTCATTTGAACAGAAACACTATTTCAACATTATTGGACTCAGAAAGCTGTAAACTGACAATCTTGATCATTGCAGTCCTAACATTAGTTTTTGTGCATATAACTTCTAACACATTAAAAACTGTCTTACAGCATTGCAGAAAACATTGTACTTCATAAGGCATACGCTTGTTTCAGTTTGGCAAGATTTGCACTGAATATTGAATGAAACAGCTTTCTCTAATAGAGAGAAAAGCTTTTGAGCAGATTTGGGCTTGATTTCACTTCATTTGAACAGAAACACTATTTCAGCATTACTGGACTCAGAAAGCTGTAAACTGACAATCTTGATCATTGAAGTCCTAACATTAGTTTTTGTGCATATAACTTCTAACACATTAAAAACTGTCTTACAGCATTGCAGAAAACATTGTACTTCATAAGGCATAAGCTTGTTTCAGTTTGGCAAGATTTGCACTGAATACTGAATGAAACAGCTTTATCTAATAGAGAGAAAAGCTTTTGAGCAGATTTGGGCTTGATTTCACTTCATTTCAACAGAAACACTATTTCAGCATTACTGGACTCAGAAAGCTGTAAACTGACAATCTTGATCATTGAAGTCCTAACATAAGTTTTTGTGCATATAACTTCTAACACATTAAAAGCTGTCTTACAGCATTGCAGAAAACATTGTACTTCATAAGACATAAGCTTGTTTCAGTTTGGCAAGATTTGCACTGAATACTGAATGAAACAGCTTTATCTAATAGAGAGAAAAGCTTTTGAGCAGATTTGGGCTTGATTTCACTTCATTTGAACAGAAACACTATTTCAGCATTACTGGACTCAGAAAGCTGTAAACTGACAATCTTGATCATTGAAGTCCTAACATTAGTTTTTGTGCATATAACTTCTAACACATTAAAAACTGTCTTACAGCATTGCAGAAAACATTGTACTTCATAAGACATAAGCTTGTTTCAGTTTGGCAAGATTTGCACTGAATACTGAATGAAACAGCTTTATCTAATAGAGAGAAAAGCTTTTGAGCAGATTTGGGCTTGATTTCACTTCATTTCAACAGAAACACTATTTCAGCATTACTGGACTCAGAAAGCTGTAAACTGACAATCTTGATCATTGAAGTCCTAACATAAGTTTTTGTGCATATAACTTCTAACACATTAAAAACTGTCTTACAGCATTGCAGAAAACATTGTACTTCATAAGGCATACGCTTGTTTCAGTTTGGCAAGATTTGCACTGAATATTGAATGAAACAGCTTTCTCTAATAGAGAGAAAAGCTTTTGAGCAGATTTGGGCTTGATTTCACTTCATTTGAACAGAAACACTATTTCAACATTACTGGACTCAGAAAGCTGTAAACTGACAATCTTGATCATTGAAGTCCTAACATTAGTTTTTGTGTATATAACTTCTAACACATTAAAAACTGTCTTACAGCATTGCAGAAAACATTTTATTTCATAAGACATAAGCATGTTTCAGTTTGGCAAGATTTGCACTGAATACTGAATGAAACAGCTTTCTCTAATAGAGAGAAAAGCTTTTGAGCAGATTTGGGCTTGATTTCACTTCATTTGAACAGAAACACTATTTCAGCATTACTGGACTCAGAAAGCTGTAAACTGACAATCTTGATCATTGAAGTCCTAACATTAGTTTTTGTGCATATAACTTCTAACACATTAAAAACTGTCTTACAGCATTGCAGAAAACATTGTACTTCATAAGGCATAAGCTTGTTTCAGTTTGGCAAGATTTGCACTGAATACTGAATGAAACAGCTTTATCTAATAAAGAGAAAAGCTTTTGAGCAGATTTGGGCTTGATTTCACTTCATTTCAACAGAAACACTATTTCAGCATTACTGGACTCAGAAAGCTGTAAACTGACAATCTTGATCATTGAAGTCCTAACATAAGTTTTTGTGCATATAACTTCTAACACATTAAAAGCTGTCTTACAGCATTGCAGAAAACATTGTACTTCATAAGACATAAGCTTGTTTCAGTTTGGCAAGATTTGCACTGAATACTGAATGAAACAGCTTTATCTAATAGAGAGAAAAGCTTTTGAGCAGATTTGGGCTTGATTTCACTTCATTTGAACAGAAACACTATTTCAACATTACTGGACTCAGAAAGCTGTAAACTGACAATCTTGATCATTGCAGTCCTAACATTAGTTTTTGTGCATATAACTTCTAACACATTAAAAACTGTCTTACAGCATTGCAGAAAACATTGTACTTCATAAGACATAAGCTTGTTTCAGTTTGGCAAGATTTGCACTGAATACTGAATGAAACAGCTTTATCTAATAGAGAGAAAAGCTTTTGAGCAGATTTGGGCTTGATTTCACTTCATTTCAACAGAAACACTATTTCAGCATTACTGGACTCAGAAAGCTGTAAACTGACAATCTTGATCATTGAAGTCCTAACATAAGATTCTGTGCATATAACTTCTAACACATTAAAAACTGTCTTACAGCATTGTAGAAAACATTGTACTTCATAAGATATAAGCTTGTTTCAGTTTGGCAAGATTTGCACTGAATATTGAATGAAACAGCTTTCTCTAATAGAGAGAAAAGCTTTTGAGCAGATTTGGGCTTGATTTCACTTCATTTCAACAGAAACACTATTTCAACATTACTGGACTCAGAAAGCTGTAAACTGACAATCTTGATCATTGCAGTCCTAACATTAGTTTTTGTGCATATAACTTCTAACACATTAAAAACTGTCTTATAGCATTGCAGAAAACATTGTACTTCATAAGGCATAAGCTTGTTTCAGTTTGGCAAGATTTGCACTGAATATTGAATGAAACAGCTTTCTCTAATAGAGAGAAAAGCTTTTGAGCAGATTTGGGCTTGATTTCACTTCATTTGAACAGAAACACTATTTCAGCATTACTGGACTCAGAAAGCTGTAAACTGCCAATCTTGATCATTGAAGTTCTAACATTAGTTTTTGTGTATATAACTTCTAACACATTAAAAACTGTCTTACAGCATTGCAAAAAACATTTCATTTCATAAGACATAAGCTTGTTTCAGTTTGGCAAGATTTGCACTGAATACTCAATGAAACCGCATTCTCTATTAGAGAGAAAAGCTTTTGAGCAGATTTGGGCTTGATTTCACTTCATTTCAACAGAAACACTATTTCAACATTACTGGACTCAGAAAGCTGTAAACTGCCAATCTTGATCATTGAAGTTCTAACATTAGTTTTTGTGTATATAACTTCTAACACATTAAAAACTGTCTTACAGCATTGCAAAAAACATTTCATTTCATAAGACATAAGCTTGTTTCAGTTTGGCAAGATTTGCACTGAATACTCAATGAAACCGCATTCTCTATTAGAGAGAAAAGCTTTTGAGCAGATTTGGGCTTGATTTCACTTCATTTGAACAGAAACACTATTTCAGCATTACTGGACTCAGAAAGCTGTAAACTGACAATCTTGATCATTGAAGTCCTAACATTAGTTTTTGTGCATATAACTTCTAACAACATTAAAAACTGTCTTACAGCATTGCAGAAAACATTGTACTTCATAAGACATAAGCTTGTTTCAGTTTGGCAAGATTTGCACTGAATACTGAATGAAACAGCTTTATCTAATAGAGAGAAAAGCTTTTGAGCAGATTTGGGCTTGATTTCACTTCATTTCAACAGAAACACTATTTCAGCATTACTGGACTCAGAAAGCTGTAAACTGACAATCTTGATCATTGAAGTCCTAACATAAGTTTTTGTGCATATAACTTCTAACACATTAAAAACTGTCTTACAGCATTGCAGAAAACATTGTACTTCATAAGACATAAGCTTGTTTCAGTTTGGCAAGATTTGCACTGAATACTGAATGAAACAGCTTTATCTAATAGAGAGAAAAGCTTTTGAGCAGATTTGGGCTTGATTTCACTTCATTTCAACAGAAACACTATTTCAGCATTACTGGACTCAGAAAGCTGTAAACTGACAATCTTGATCATTGAAGTCCTAACATTAGTTTTTGTGCATATAACTTCTAACACATTAAAAACTGTCTTACAGCATTGCAGAAAACATTGTACTTCATAAGACATAAGCTTGTTTCAGTTTGGCAAGATTTGCACTGAATACTGAATGAAACAGCTTTATCTAATAGAGAGAAAAGCTTTTGAGCAGATTTGGGCTTGATTTCACTTCATTTGAACAGAAACACTATTTCAGCATTACTGGACTCAGAAAGCTGTAAACTGACAATCTTGATCATTGAAGTGCTAACATAAGTTTTTGTGCATATAACTTCTAACACATTAAAAACTGTCTTACAGCATTGCAGAAAACATTGTACTTCATAAGACATAAGCTTGTTTCAGTTTGGCAAGATTTGCACTGAATACTGAATGAAACAGCTTTATCTAATGGAGAGAAAAGCTTTTGAGCAGATTTGGGCTTGATTTCACTTCATTTGAACAGAAATACTATTTCAACATTACTGGACTCAGAAAGCTGTAAACTGACAATCTTGATCATTGCAGTCCTAACATTAGTTTTTGTGCATATAACTTCTAACACATTAAAAACTGTCTTACAGCATTGCAGAAAACATTGTACTTCATAAGGCATACGCTTGTTTCAGTTTGGCAAGATTTGCACTGAATATTGAATGAAACAGCATTCTCTAATAGAGAGAAAAGCTTTTGAGCAGATTTGGGCTTGATTTCACTTCATTTGAACAGAAACACTATTTCAGCATTACTGGACTCAGAAAGCTGTAAACTGACAATCTTGATCATTGAAGTCCTAACATAAGTTTTTGTGCATATAACTTCTAACACATTAAAAACTGTCTTACAGCATTGCAGAAAACATTGTACTTCATAAGGCATAAGCTTGTTTCAGTTTGGCAAGATTTGCACTGAATACTGAATGAAACAGCTTTATCTAATAGAGAGAAAAGCTTTTGAGCAGACTTGGGCTTGATTTCACTTCATTTCAACAGAAACACTATTTCAGCATTACTGGACTCAGAAAGCTGTAAACTGACAATCTTGATCATTGAAGTCCTAACATTAGTTTTTGTGCATATAACTTCTAACACATTAAAAACTGTCTTACAGCATTGCAGAAAACATTGTACTTCATAAGACATAAGCTTGTTTCAGTTTGGCAAGATTTGCACTGAATACTGAATGAAACAGCTTTATCTAATAGAGAGAAAAGCTTTTGAGCAGATTTGGGCTTGATTTCACTTCATTTCAACAGAAACACTATTTCAGCATTACTGGACTCAGAAAACTGTAAACTGACAATCTTGATCATTGAAGTCCTAACATAAGATTTTGTGCATATAACTTCTAACACATTAAAAACTGTCTTACAGCATTGCAGAAAACATTGTACTTCATAAGGCAAAAGCTTGTTTCAGTTTGGCAAGATTTGCACTGAATACTGAATGAAACAGCTTTATCTAATAGAGAGAAAAGCTTTTGAGCAGATTTGGGCTTGATTTCACTTCATTTGAACAGAAACACTATTTCAGCATTACTGGACTCAGAAAGCTGTAAACTGACAATCTTGATCATTGAAGTCCTAACATAAGTTTTTGTGCATATAACTTCTAACACATTAAAAGCTGTCTTACAGCATTGCAGAAAACATTGTACTTCATAAGACATAAGCTTGTTTCAGTTTGGCAAGATTTGCACTGAATACTGAATGAAACAGCTTTATCTAATAGAGAGAAAAGCTTTTGAGCAGATTTGGGCTTGATTTCACTTCATTTGAACAGAAACACTATTTCAGCATTACTGGACTCAGAAAGCTGTAAACTGACAATCTTGATCATTGAAGTGCTAACATAAGTTTTTGTGCATATAACTTCTAACACATTAAAAACTGTCTTACAGCATTGCAGAAAACATTGTACTTCATAAGACATAAGCTTGTTTCAGTTTGGCAAGATTTGCACTGAATACTGAATGAAACAGCTTTATCTAATGGAGAGAAAAGCTTTTGAGCAGATTTGGGCTTGATTTCACTTCATTTGAACAGAAATACTATTTCAACATTACTGGACTCAGAAAGCTGTAAACTGACAATCTTGATCATTGCAGTCCTAACATTAGTTTTTGTGCATATAACTTCTAACACATTAAAAACTGTCTTACAGCATTGCAGAAAACATTGTACTTCATAAGGCATACGCTTGTTTCAGTTTGGCAAGATTTGCACTGAATATTGAATGAAACAGCATTCTCTAATAGAGAGAAAAGCTTTTGAGCAGATTTGGGCTTGATTTCACTTCATTTGAACAGAAACACTATTTCAGCATTACTGGACTCAGAAAGCTGTAAACTGACAATCTTGATCATTGAAGTCCTAACATAAGTTTTTGTGCATATAACTTCTAACACATTAAAAACTGTCTTACAGCATTGCAGAAAACATTGTACTTCATAAGGCAAAAGCTTGTTTCAGTTTGGCAAGATTTGCACTGAATATTGAATGAAACAGGATTCTCTAATAGAGAGAAAAGCTTTTGAGCAGATTTGGGCTTGATTTCACTTCATTTGAACAGAAACACTATTTCAGCATTACTGGACTCAGAAAGCTGTAAACTGACAATCTTGATCATTGCAGTCCTAACATTAGTTTTTGTGTATATAACTTCTAACACATTAAAAACTGTCTTACAGCATTGCAGAAAACATTTTATTTCATAAGACATAAGCATGTTTCAGTTTGGCAAGATTTGCACTGAATACTGAATGAAACAGCTTTCTCTAATAGAGAGAAAAGCTTTTGAGCAGATTTGGGCTTGATTTCACTTCATTTGAACAGAAACACTATTTCAGCATTACTGGACTCAGAAAGCTGTAAACTGACAATCTTGATCATTGAAGTCCTAACATAAGTTTTTGTGCATATAACTTCTAACACATTAAAAACTGTCTTACAGCATTGCAGAAAACATTGTACTTCATAAGGCATACGCTTGTTTCAGTTTGGCAAGATTTGCACTGAATACTGAATGAAACAGCTTTATCTAATAGAGAGAAAAGCTTTTGAGCAGACTTGGGCTTGATTTCACTTCATTTCAACAGAAACACTATTTCAGCATTACTGGACTCAGAAAGCTGTAAACTGACAATCTTGATCATTGAAGTCCTAACATTAGTTTTTGTGCATATAACTTCTAACACATTAAAAACTGTCTTATAGCATTGCAGAAAACATTGTACTTCATAAGGCATAAGCTTGTTTCAGTTTGGCAAGATTTGCACTGAATATTGAATGAAACAGCTTTCTCTAATAGAGAGAAAAGCTTTTGAGCAGATTTGGGCTTGATTTCACTTCATTTGAACAGAAACACTATTTCAACATTACTGGACTCAGAAAGCTGTAAACTGCCAATCTTGATCATTGAAGTTCTAACATTAGTTTTTGTGTATATAACTTCTAACACATTAAAAACTGTCTTACAGCATTGCAAAAAACATTTCATTTCATAAGACATAAGCTTGTTTCAGTTTGGCAAGATTTGCACTGAATACTCAATGAAACCGCATTCTCTATTAGAGAGAAAAGCTTTTGAGCAGATTTGGGCTTGATTTCACTTCATTTGAACAGAAACACTATTTCAGCATTACTGGACTCAGAAAGCTGTAAACTGACAATCTTGATCATTGAAGTCCTAACATAAGTTTTTGTGCATATAACTTCTAACACATTAAAAACTGTCTTACAGCATTGCAGAAAACATTGTACTTCATAAGGCATAAGCTTGTTTCAGTTTGGCAAGATTTGCACTGAATACTGAATGAAACAGCTTTATCTAATAGAGAGAAAAGCTTTTGAGCAGATTTGGGCTTGATTTCACTTCATTTCAACAGAAACACTATTTCAGCATTACTGGACTCAGAAAGCTGTAAACTGACAATCTTGATCATTGAAGTCCTAACATAAGTTTTTGTGCATATAACTTCTAACACATTAAAAACTGTCTTACAGTATTGCAGAAAACATTGTACTTCATAAGACATAAGCTTGTTTCAGTTTGGCAAGATTTGCACTGAATACTGAATGAAACAGCTTTATCTAATAGAGAGAAAAGCTTTTGAGCAGATTTGGGCTTGATTTCACTTCATTTGAACAGAAACACTATTTCAGCATTACTGGACTCAGAAAGCTGTAAACTGACAATCTTGATCATTGAAGTCCTAACATTAGTTTTTGTGCATATAACTTCTAACACATTAAAAACTGTCTTACAGCATTGCAGAAAACATTGTACTTCATAAGACATAAGCTTGTTTCAGTTTGGCAAGATTTGCACTGAATACTGAATGAAACAGCTTTATCTAATAGAGAGAAAAGCTTTTGAGCAGATTTGGGCTTGATTTCACTTCATTTGAACAGAAACACTATTTCAGCATTACTGGACTCAGAAAGCTGTAAACTGACAATCTTGATCATTGAAGTCCTAACATAAGTTTTTGTGCATATAACTTCTAACACATTAAAAACTGTCTTACAGCATTGCAGAAAACATTTCATTTCATAAGACATAAGCTTGTTTCAGTTTGGCAAGATTTGCACTGAATACTCAATGAAACCGCATTCTCTATTAGAGAGAAAAGCTTTTGAGCAGATTTGGGCTTGATTTCACTTCATTTGAACAGAAACACTATTTCAGCATTACTGGACTCAGAAAGCTGTAAACTGACA
The DNA here is from genome assembly GCF_023724105.1 of Carassius gibelio. Classification (NCBI taxonomy): domain Eukaryota; kingdom Metazoa; phylum Chordata; class Actinopteri; order Cypriniformes; family Cyprinidae; genus Carassius; species Carassius gibelio. Next base: position 24,740,789 of record NC_068392.1, read on the forward strand.
ATCTTGATCATTGAAGTCCTAACATAAGTTTTTGTACATATAACTTCTAACACATTAAAAACTGTCTTACAGCATTGCAGAAAACATTGTACTTCATAAGGCATAAGCTTGTTTCAGTTTGGCAAAATTTGCACTGAATACTGAATGAAACAGCTTCATCTAATAGAGAGAAAAGCTTTTGAGCAGATTTGGGCTTGATTTCACTTCATTTCAACAGAAACACTATTTCAGCATTACTGGACTCAGAAAGCTGTAAACTGACAATCTTGATCATTGAAGTCCTAACATAAGTTTTTGTGCATATAACTTCTAACACATTAAAAACTGTCTTACAGCATTGCAGAAAACATTGTACTTCATAAGACATAAGCTTGTTTCAGTTTGGCAAGATTTGCACTGAATACTGAATGAAACAGCTTTATCTAATAGAGAGAAAAGCTTTTGAGCAGATTTGGGCTTGATTTCACTTCATTTGAACAGAAACACTATTTCAGCATTACTGGACTCAGAAAGCTGTAAACTGACAATCTTGATCATTGAAGTCCTAACATTAGTTTTTGTGCATATAACTTCTAACACATTAAAAACTGTCTTACAGCATTGCAGAAAACATTGTACTTCATAAGACATAAGCTTGTTTCAGTTTGGCAAGATTTGCACTGAATACTGAATGAAACAGCTTTATCTAATAGAGAGAAAAGCTTTTGAGCAGATTTGGGCTTGATTTCACTTCATTTCAACAGAAACACTATTTCAGCATTACTGGACTCAGAAAGCTGTAAACTGACAATCTTGATCATTGAAGTCCTAACATAAGTTTTTGTGCATATAACTTCTAACACATTAAAAACTGTCTTACAGCATTGCAGAAAACATTGTACTTCATAAGACATAAGCTTGTTTCAGTTTGGCAAGATTTGCACTGAATATTGAATGAAACAGCTTTCTCTAATAGAGAGAAAAGCTTTTGAGCAGATTTGGGCTTGATTTCACTTCATTTGAACAGAAACACTATTTCAACATTATTGGACTCAGAAAGCTGTAAACTGACAATCTTGATCATTGCAGTCCTAACATTAGTTTTTGTGCATATAACTTCTAACACATTAAAAACTGTCTTACAGCATTGCAGAAAACATTGTACTTCATAAGGCATACGCTTGTTTCAGTTTGGCAAGATTTGCACTGAATATTGAATGAAACAGCTTTCTCTAATAGAGAGAAAAGCTTTTGAGCAGATTTGGGCTTGATTTCACTTCATTTGAACAGAAACACTATTTCAGCATTACTGGACTCAGAAAGCTGTAAACTGACAATCTTGATCATTGAAGTCCTAACATTAGTTTTTGTGCATATAACTTCTAACACATTAAAAACTGTCTTACAGCATTGCAGAAAACATTGTACTTCATAAGGCATAAGCTTGTTTCAGTTTGGCAAGATTTGCACTGAATACTGAATGAAACAGCTTTATCTAATAGAGAGAAAAGCTTTTGAGCAGATTTGGGCTTGATTTCACTTCATTTCAACAGAAACACTATTTCAGCATTACTGGACTCAGAAAGCTGTAAACTGACAATCTTGATCATTGAAGTCCTAACATAAGTTTTTGTGCATATAACTTCTAACACATTAAAAGCTGTCTTACAGCATTGCAGAAAACATTGTACTTCATAAGACATAAGCTTGTTTCAGTTTGGCAAGATTTGCACTGAATACTGAATGAAACAGCTTTATCTAATAGAGAGAAAAGCTTTTGAGCAGATTTGGGCTTGATTTCACTTCATTTGAACAGAAACACTATTTCAGCATTACTGGACTCAGAAAGCTGTAAACTGACAATCTTGATCATTGAAGTCCTAACATTAGTTTTTGTGCATATAACTTCTAACACATTAAAAACTGTCTTACAGCATTGCAGAAAACATTGTACTTCATAAGACATAAGCTTGTTTCAGTTTGGCAAGATTTGCACTGAATACTGAATGAAACAGCTTTATCTAATAGAGAGAAAAGCTTTTGAGCAGATTTGGGCTTGATTTCACTTCATTTCAACAGAAACACTATTTCAGCATTACTGGACTCAGAAAGCTGTAAACTGACAATCTTGATCATTGAAGTCCTAACATAAGTTTTTGTGCATATAACTTCTAACACATTAAAAACTGTCTTACAGCATTGCAGAAAACATTGTACTTCATAAGGCATACGCTTGTTTCAGTTTGGCAAGATTTGCACTGAATATTGAATGAAACAGCTTTCTCTAATAGAGAGAAAAGCTTTTGAGCAGATTTGGGCTTGATTTCACTTCATTTGAACAGAAACACTATTTCAACATTACTGGACTCAGAAAGCTGTAAACTGACAATCTTGATCATTGAAGTCCTAACATTAGTTTTTGTGTATATAACTTCTAACACATTAAAAACTGTCTTACAGCATTGCAGAAAACATTTTATTTCATAAGACATAAGCATGTTTCAGTTTGGCAAGATTTGCACTGAATACTGAATGAAACAGCTTTCTCTAATAGAGAGAAAAGCTTTTGAGCAGATTTGGGCTTGATTTCACTTCATTTGAACAGAAACACTATTTCAGCATTACTGGACTCAGAAAGCTGTAAACTGACAATCTTGATCATTGAAGTCCTAACATTAGTTTTTGTGCATATAACTTCTAACACATTAAAAACTGTCTTACAGCATTGCAGAAAACATTGTACTTCATAAGGCATAAGCTTGTTTCAGTTTGGCAAGATTTGCACTGAATACTGAATGAAACAGCTTTATCTAATAAAGAGAAAAGCTTTTGAGCAGATTTGGGCTTGATTTCACTTCATTTCAACAGAAACACTATTTCAGCATTACTGGACTCAGAAAGCTGTAAACTGACAATCTTGATCATTGAAGTCCTAACATAAGTTTTTGTGCATATAACTTCTAACACATTAAAAGCTGTCTTACAGCATTGCAGAAAACATTGTACTTCATAAGACATAAGCTTGTTTCAGTTTGGCAAGATTTGCACTGAATACTGAATGAAACAGCTTTATCTAATAGAGAGAAAAGCTTTTGAGCAGATTTGGGCTTGATTTCACTTCATTTGAACAGAAACACTATTTCAACATTACTGGACTCAGAAAGCTGTAAACTGACAATCTTGATCATTGCAGTCCTAACATTAGTTTTTGTGCATATAACTTCTAACACATTAAAAACTGTCTTACAGCATTGCAGAAAACATTGTACTTCATAAGACATAAGCTTGTTTCAGTTTGGCAAGATTTGCACTGAATACTGAATGAAACAGCTTTATCTAATAGAGAGAAAAGCTTTTGAGCAGATTTGGGCTTGATTTCACTTCATTTCAACAGAAACACTATTTCAGCATTACTGGACTCAGAAAGCTGTAAACTGACAATCTTGATCATTGAAGTCCTAACATAAGATTCTGTGCATATAACTTCTAACACATTAAAAACTGTCTTACAGCATTGTAGAAAACATTGTACTTCATAAGATATAAGCTTGTTTCAGTTTGGCAAGATTTGCACTGAATATTGAATGAAACAGCTTTCTCTAATAGAGAGAAAAGCTTTTGAGCAGATTTGGGCTTGATTTCACTTCATTTCAACAGAAACACTATTTCAACATTACTGGACTCAGAAAGCTGTAAACTGACAATCTTGATCATTGCAGTCCTAACATTAGTTTTTGTGCATATAACTTCTAACACATTAAAAACTGTCTTATAGCATTGCAGAAAACATTGTACTTCATAAGGCATAAGCTTGTTTCAGTTTGGCAAGATTTGCACTGAATATTGAATGAAACAGCTTTCTCTAATAGAGAGAAAAGCTTTTGAGCAGATTTGGGCTTGATTTCACTTCATTTGAACAGAAACACTATTTCAGCATTACTGGACTCAGAAAGCTGTAAACTGCCAATCTTGATCATTGAAGTTCTAACATTAGTTTTTGTGTATATAACTTCTAACACATTAAAAACTGTCTTACAGCATTGCAAAAAACATTTCATTTCATAAGACATAAGCTTGTTTCAGTTTGGCAAGATTTGCACTGAATACTCAATGAAACCGCATTCTCTATTAGAGAGAAAAGCTTTTGAGCAGATTTGGGCTTGATTTCACTTCATTTCAACAGAAACACTATTTCAACATTACTGGACTCAGAAAGCTGTAAACTGCCAATCTTGATCATTGAAGTTCTAACATTAGTTTTTGTGTATATAACTTCTAACACATTAAAAACTGTCTTACAGCATTGCAAAAAACATTTCATTTCATAAGACATAAGCTTGTTTCAGTTTGGCAAGATTTGCACTGAATACTCAATGAAACCGCATTCTCTATTAGAGAGAAAAGCTTTTGAGCAGATTTGGGCTTGATTTCACTTCATTTGAACAGAAACACTATTTCAGCATTACTGGACTCAGAAAGCTGTAAACTGACAATCTTGATCATTGAAGTCCTAACATTAGTTTTTGTGCATATAACTTCTAACAACATTAAAAACTGTCTTACAGCATTGCAGAAAACATTGTACTTCATAAGACATAAGCTTGTTTCAGTTTGGCAAGATTTGCACTGAATACTGAATGAAACAGCTTTATCTAATAGAGAGAAAAGCTTTTGAGCAGATTTGGGCTTGATTTCACTTCATTTCAACAGAAACACTATTTCAGCATTACTGGACTCAGAAAGCTGTAAACTGACAATCTTGATCATTGAAGTCCTAACATAAGTTTTTGTGCATATAACTTCTAACACATTAAAAACTGTCTTACAGCATTGCAGAAAACATTGTACTTCATAAGACATAAGCTTGTTTCAGTTTGGCAAGATTTGCACTGAATACTGAATGAAACAGCTTTATCTAATAGAGAGAAAAGCTTTTGAGCAGATTTGGGCTTGATTTCACTTCATTTCAACAGAAACACTATTTCAGCATTACTGGACTCAGAAAGCTGTAAACTGACAATCTTGATCATTGAAGTCCTAACATTAGTTTTTGTGCATATAACTTCTAACACATTAAAAACTGTCTTACAGCATTGCAGAAAACATTGTACTTCATAAGACATAAGCTTGTTTCAGTTTGGCAAGATTTGCACTGAATACTGAATGAAACAGCTTTATCTAATAGAGAGAAAAGCTTTTGAGCAGATTTGGGCTTGATTTCACTTCATTTGAACAGAAACACTATTTCAGCATTACTGGACTCAGAAAGCTGTAAACTGACAATCTTGATCATTGAAGTGCTAACATAAGTTTTTGTGCATATAACTTCTAACACATTAAAAACTGTCTTACAGCATTGCAGAAAACATTGTACTTCATAAGACATAAGCTTGTTTCAGTTTGGCAAGATTTGCACTGAATACTGAATGAAACAGCTTTATCTAATGGAGAGAAAAGCTTTTGAGCAGATTTGGGCTTGATTTCACTTCATTTGAACAGAAATACTATTTCAACATTACTGGACTCAGAAAGCTGTAAACTGACAATCTTGATCATTGCAGTCCTAACATTAGTTTTTGTGCATATAACTTCTAACACATTAAAAACTGTCTTACAGCATTGCAGAAAACATTGTACTTCATAAGGCATACGCTTGTTTCAGTTTGGCAAGATTTGCACTGAATATTGAATGAAACAGCATTCTCTAATAGAGAGAAAAGCTTTTGAGCAGATTTGGGCTTGATTTCACTTCATTTGAACAGAAACACTATTTCAGCATTACTGGACTCAGAAAGCTGTAAACTGACAATCTTGATCATTGAAGTCCTAACATAAGTTTTTGTGCATATAACTTCTAACACATTAAAAACTGTCTTACAGCATTGCAGAAAACATTGTACTTCATAAGGCATAAGCTTGTTTCAGTTTGGCAAGATTTGCACTGAATACTGAATGAAACAGCTTTATCTAATAGAGAGAAAAGCTTTTGAGCAGACTTGGGCTTGATTTCACTTCATTTCAACAGAAACACTATTTCAGCATTACTGGACTCAGAAAGCTGTAAACTGACAATCTTGATCATTGAAGTCCTAACATTAGTTTTTGTGCATATAACTTCTAACACATTAAAAACTGTCTTACAGCATTGCAGAAAACATTGTACTTCATAAGACATAAGCTTGTTTCAGTTTGGCAAGATTTGCACTGAATACTGAATGAAACAGCTTTATCTAATAGAGAGAAAAGCTTTTGAGCAGATTTGGGCTTGATTTCACTTCATTTCAACAGAAACACTATTTCAGCATTACTGGACTCAGAAAACTGTAAACTGACAATCTTGATCATTGAAGTCCTAACATAAGATTTTGTGCATATAACTTCTAACACATTAAAAACTGTCTTACAGCATTGCAGAAAACATTGTACTTCATAAGGCAAAAGCTTGTTTCAGTTTGGCAAGATTTGCACTGAATACTGAATGAAACAGCTTTATCTAATAGAGAGAAAAGCTTTTGAGCAGATTTGGGCTTGATTTCACTTCATTTGAACAGAAACACTATTTCAGCATTACTGGACTCAGAAAGCTGTAAACTGACAATCTTGATCATTGAAGTCCTAACATAAGTTTTTGTGCATATAACTTCTAACACATTAAAAGCTGTCTTACAGCATTGCAGAAAACATTGTACTTCATAAGACATAAGCTTGTTTCAGTTTGGCAAGATTTGCACTGAATACTGAATGAAACAGCTTTATCTAATAGAGAGAAAAGCTTTTGAGCAGATTTGGGCTTGATTTCACTTCATTTGAACAGAAACACTATTTCAGCATTACTGGACTCAGAAAGCTGTAAACTGACAATCTTGATCATTGAAGTGCTAACATAAGTTTTTGTGCATATAACTTCTAACACATTAAAAACTGTCTTACAGCATTGCAGAAAACATTGTACTTCATAAGACATAAGCTTGTTTCAGTTTGGCAAGATTTGCACTGAATACTGAATGAAACAGCTTTATCTAATGGAGAGAAAAGCTTTTGAGCAGATTTGGGCTTGATTTCACTTCATTTGAACAGAAATACTATTTCAACATTACTGGACTCAGAAAGCTGTAAACTGACAATCTTGATCATTGCAGTCCTAACATTAGTTTTTGTGCATATAACTTCTAACACATTAAAAACTGTCTTACAGCATTGCAGAAAACATTGTACTTCATAAGGCATACGCTTGTTTCAGTTTGGCAAGATTTGCACTGAATATTGAATGAAACAGCATTCTCTAATAGAGAGAATAGCTTTTGAGCAGATTTGGGCTTGATTTCACTTCATTTGAACAGAAACACTATTTCAGCATTACTGGACTCAGAAAGCTGTAAACTGACAATCTTGATCATTGAAGTCCTAACATAAGTTTTTGTGCATATAACTTCTAACACATTAAAAACTGTCTTACAGCATTGCAGAAAACATTGTACTTCATAAGGCATAAGCTTGTTTCAGTTTGGCAAGATTTGCACTGAATACTGAATGAAACAGCTTTATCTAATAGAGAGAAAAGCTTTTGAGCAGACTTGGGCTTGATTTCACTTCATTTCAACAGAAACACTATTTCAGCATTACTGGACTCAGAAAGCTGTAAACTGACAATCTTGATCATTGAAGTCCTAACATTAGTTTTTGTGCATATAACTTCTAACACATTAAAAACTGTCTTACAGCATTGCAGAAAACATTGTACTTCATAAGACATAAGCTTGTTTCAGTTTGGCAAGATTTGCACTGAATACTGAATGAAACAGCTTTATCTAATAGAGAGAAAAGCTTTTGAGCAGATTTGGGCTTGATTTCACTTCATTTCAACAGAAACACTATTTCAGCATTACTGGACTCAGAAAACTGTAAACTGACAATCTTGATCATTGAAGTCCTAACATAAGATTTTGTGCATATAACTTCTAACACATTAAAAACTGTCTTACAGCATTGCAGAAAACATTGTACTTCATAAGGCAAAAGCTTGTTTCAGTTTGGCAAGATTTGCACTGAATACTGAATGAAACAGCTTTATCTAATAGAGAGAAAAGCTTTTGAGCAGATTTGGGCTTGATTTCACTTCATTTGAACAGAAACACTATTTCAGCATTACTGGACTCAGAAAGCTGTAAACTGACAATCTTGATCATTGAAGTCCTAACATAAGTTTTTGTGCATATAACTTCTAACACATTAAAAGCTGTCTTACAGCATTGCAGAAAACATTGTACTTCATAAGACATAAGCTTGTTTCAGTTTGGCAAGATTTGCACTGAATACTGAATGAAACAGCTTTATCTAATAGAGAGAAAAGCTTTTGAGCAGATTTGGGCTTGATTTCACTTCATTTCAACAGAAACACTATTTCAGCATTACTGGACTCAGAAAGCTGTAAACTGACAATCTTGATCATTGAAGTCCTAACATAAGTTTTTGTGCATATAACTTCTAACACATTAAAAACTGTCTTACAGCATTGCAGAAAACATTGTACTTCATAAGACATAAGCTTGTTTCAGTTTGGCAAGATTTGCACTGAATACTGAATGAAACAGCTTTATCTAATAGAGAGAAAAGCTTTTGAGCAGATTTGGGCTTGATTTCACTTCATTTGAACAGAAACACTATTTCAACATTACTGGACTCAGAAAGCTGTAAACTGACAATCTTGATCATTGCAGTCCTAACATTAGTTTTTGTGCATATAACTTCTAACACATTAAAAACTGTCTTACAGCATTGCAGAAAACATTGTACTTCATAAGGCATACGCTTGTTTCAGTTTGGCAAGATTTGCACTGAATATTGAATGAAACAGGATTCTCTAATAGAGAGAAAAGCTTTTGAGCAGATTTGGGCTTGATTTCACTTCATTTGAACAGAAACACTATTTCAGCATTACTGGACTCAGAAAGCTGTAAACTGACAATCTTGATCATTGCAGTCCTAACATTAGTTTTTGTGTATATAACTTCTAACACATTAAAAACTGTCTTACAGCATTGCAGAAAACATTTTATTTCATAAGACATAAGCATGTTTCAGTTTGGCAAGATTTGCACTGAATACTGAATGAAACAGCTTTCTCTAATAGAGAGAAAAGCTTTTGAGCAGATTTGGGCTTGATTTCACTTCATTTGAACAGAAACACTATTTCAGCATTACTGGACTCAGAAAGCTGTAAACTGACAATCTTGATCATTGAAGTCCTAACATAAGTTTTTGTGCATATAACTTCTAACACATTAAAAACTGTCTTACAGCATTGCAGAAAACATTGTACTTCATAAGGCATACGCTTGTTTCAGTTTGGCAAGATTTGCACTGAATACTGAATGAAACAGCTTTATCTAATAGAGAGAAAAGCTTTTGAGCAGACTTGGGCTTGATTTCACTTCATTTCAACAGAAACACTATTTCAGCATTACTGGACTCAGAAAGCTGTAAACTGACAATCTTGATCATTGAAGTCCTAACATTAGTTTTTGTGCATATAACTTCTAACACATTAAAAACTGTCTTATAGCATTGCAGAAAACATTGTACTTCATAAGGCATAAGCTTGTTTCAGTTTGGCAAGATTTGCACTGAATACTGAATGAAACAGCTTTCTCTAATAGAGAGAAAAGCTTTTGAGCAGATTTGGGCTTGATTTCACTTCATTTGAACAGAAACACTATTTCAACATTACTGGACTCAGAAAGCTGTAAACTGCCAATCTTGATCATTGAAGTTCTAACATTAGTTTTTGTGTATATAACTTCTAACACATTAAAAACTGTCTTACAGCATTGCAAAAAACATTTCATTTCATAAGACATAAGCTTGTTTCAGTTTGGCAAGATTTGCACTGAATACTCAATGAAACCGCATTCTCTATTAGAGAGAAAAGCTTTTGAGCAGATTTGGGCTTGATTTCACTTCATTTGAACAGAAACACTATTTCAGCATTACTGGACTCAGAAAGCTGTAAACTGACAATCTTGATCATTGAAGTCCTAACATAAGTTTTTGTGCATATAACTTCTAACACATTAAAAACTGTCTTACAGCATTGCAGAAAACATTGTACTTCATAAGGCATAAGCTTGTTTCAGTTTGGCAAGATTTGCACTGAATACTGAATGAAACAGCTTTATCTAATAGAGAGAAAAGCTTTTGAGCAGATTTGGGCTTGATTTCACTTCATTTCAACAGAAACACTATTTCAGCATTACTGGACTCAGAAAGCTGTAAACTGACAATCTTGATCATTGAAGTCCTAACATAAGTTTTTGTGCATATAACTTCTAACACATTAAAAACTGTCTTACAGTATTGCAGAAAACATTGTACTTCATAAGACATAAGCTTGTTTCAGTTTGGCAAGATTTGCACTGAATACTGAATGAAACAGCTTTATCTAATAGAGAGAAAAGCTTTTGAGCAGATTTGGGCTTGATTTCACTTCATTTGAACAGAAACACTATTTCAGCATTACTGGACTCAGAAAGCTGTAAACTGACAATCTTGATCATTGAAGTCCTAACATTAGTTTTTGTGCATATAACTTCTAACACATTAAAAACTGTCTTACAGCATTGCAGAAAACATTGTACTTCATAAGACATAAGCTTGTTTCAGTTTGGCAAGATTTGCACTGAATACTGAATGAAACAGCTTTATCTAATAGAGAGAAAAGCTTTTGAGCAGATTTGGGCTTGATTTCACTTCATTTCAACAGAAACACTATTTCAGCATTACTGGACTCAGAAAGCTGTAAACTGACAATCTTGATCATTGAAGTCCTAACATAAGTTTTTGTGCATATAACTTCTAACACATTAAAAACTGTCTTACAGCATTGCAGAAAACATTGTACTTCATAAGGCATAAGCTTGTTTCAGTTTGGCAAGATTTGCACTGAATATTGAATGAAACAGCTTTCTCTAATAGAGAGAAAAGCTTTTGAGCAGATTTGGGCTTGATTTCACTTCATTTGAACAGAAACACTATTTCAACATTATTGGACTCAGAAAGCTGTAAACTGACAATCTTGATCATTGCAGTCCTAACATTAGTTTTTGTGCATATAACTTCTAACACATTAAAAACTGTCTTACAGCATTGCAGAAAACATTGTACTTCATAAGGCATACGCTTGTTTCAGTTTGGCAAGATTTGCACTGAATATTGAATGAAACAGCTTTCTCTAATAGAGAGAAAAGCTTTTGAGCAGATTTGGGCTTGATTTCACTTCATTTGAACAGAAACACTATTTCAACATTATTGGACTCAGAAAGCTGTAAACTGACAATCTTGATCATTGCAGTCCTAACATTAGTTTTTGTGCATATAACTTCTAACACATTAAAAACTGTCTTACAGCATTGCAGAAAACATTGTACTTCATAAGGCATACGCTTGTTTCAGTTTGGCAAGATTTGCACTGAATATTGAATGAAACAGCTTTCTCTAATAGAGAGAAAAGCTTTTGAGCAGATTTGGGCTTGATTTCACTTCATTTGAACAGAAACACTATTTCAGCATTACTGGACTCAGAAAGCTGTAAACTGACAATCTTGATCATTGAAGTCCTAACATTAGTTTTTGTGCATATAACTTCTAACACATTAAAAACTGTCTTACAGCATTGCAGAAAACATTGTACTTCATAAGGCATAAGCTTGTTTCAGTTTGGCAAGATTTGCACTGAATACTGAATGAAACAGCTTTATCTAATAGAGAGAAAAGCTTTTGAGCAGATTTGGGCTTGATTTCACTTCATTTCAACAGAAACACTATTTCAGCATTACTGGACTCAGAAAGCTGTAAACTGACAATCTTGATCATTGAAGTCCTAACATAAGTTTTTGTGCATATAACTTCTAACACATTAAAAGCTGTCTTACAGCATTGCAGAAAACATTGTACTTCATAAGACATAAGCTTGTTTCAGTTTGGCAAGATTTGCACTGAATACTGAATGAAACAGCTTTATCTAATAGAGAGAAAAGCTTTTGAGCAGATTTGGGCTTGATTTCACTTCATTTGAACAGAAACACTATTTCAGCATTACTGGACTCAGAAAGCTGTAAACTGACAATCTTGATCATTGAAGTCCTAACATTAGTTTTTGTGCATATAACTTCTAACACATTAAAAACTGTCTTACAGCATTGCAGAAAACATTGTACTTCATAAGACATAAGCTTGTTTCAGTTTGGCAAGATTTGCACTGAATACTGAATGAAACAGCTTTATCTAATAGAGAGAAAAGCTTTTGAGCAGATTTGGGCTTGATTTCACTTCATTTCAACAGAAACACTATTTCAGCATTACTGGACTCAGAAAGCTGTAAACTGACAATCTTGATCATTGAAGTCCTAACATAAGTTTTTGTGCATATAACTTCTAACACATTAAAAACTGTCTTACAGCATTGCAGAAAACATTGTACTTCATAAGACATAAGCTTGTTTCAGTTTGGCAAGATTTGCACTGAATACTGAATGAAACAGCTTTATCTAATAGAGAGAAAAGCTTTTGAGCAGATTTGGGCTTGATTTCACTTCATTTCAACAGAAACACTATTTCAGCATTACTGGACTCAGAAAGCTGTAAACTGACAATCTTGATCATTGAAGTCCTAACATTAGTTTTTGTGCATATAACTTCTAACACATTAAAAACTGTCTTACAGCATTGCAGAAAACATTGTACTTCATAAGACATAAGCTTGTTTCAGTTTGGCAAGATTTGCACTGAATACTGAATGAAACAGCTTTATCTAATAGAGAGAAAAGCTTTTGAGCAGATTTGGGCTTGATTTCACTTCATTTCAACAGAAACACTATTTCAGCATTACTGGACTCAGAAAGCTGTAAACTGACAATCTTGATCATTGAAGTCCTAACATAAGTTTTTGTGCATATAACTTCTAACACATTAAAAACTGTCTTACAGCATTGCAGAAAACATTGTACTTCATAAGGCATAAGCTTGTTTCAGTTTGGCAAGATTTGCACTGAATATTGAATGAAACAGCTTTCTCTAATAGAGAGAAAAGCTTTTGAGCAGATTTGGGCTTGATTTCACTTCATTTGAACAGAAACACTATTTCAACATTACTGGACTCAGAAAGCTGTAAACTGACAATCTTGATCATTGCAGTCCTAACATTAGTTTTTGTGTATATAACTTCTAACACATTAAAAACTGTCTTACAGCATTGCAGAAAACATTTTATTTCATAAGACATGAGCATGTTTCAGTTTGGCAAGATTTGCACTGAATACTGAATGAAACAGCTTTCTCTAATAGAGAGAAAAGCTTTTGAGCAGATTTGGGCTTGATTTCACTTCATTTGAACAGAAACACTATTTCAGCATTACTGGACTCAGAAAGCTGTAAACTGACAATCTTGATCATTGAAGTCCTAACATTAGTTTTTGTGCATATAACTTCTAACACATTAAAAACTGTCTTACAGCATTGCAGAAAGCATTGTACTTCATTAGGCATAAGCTTGTTTCAGTTTGGCAAGATTTGCACTGAATACTGAATGAAACAGCTTTCTCTATTAGAGAGAAAAGCTTTTGAGCAGATTTGGGCTTGATTTCACTTCATTTGAACAGAAACACTATTTCAGCATTACTGGACTCAGAAAGCTGTAAACTGACAATCTTGATCATTGAAGTCCTAACATAAGTTTTTGTGCATATAACTTCTAACACATTAAAACCTGTCTTACAGCATTGCAGAAAACATTGTACTTCATAAGACATAAGCTTGTTTCAGTTTGGCAAGATTTGCACTGAATACTGAATGAAACAGCTTTATCTAATAGAGAGAAAAGCTTTTCAGCAGATTTGGGCTTGATTTCACTTCATTTCAACAGCAACACTATTTCAGCATTACTGGACTCAGAAAGCTGTAAACTGACAATCTTGATCATTGAAGTCCTAACATTAGTTTTTGTGCATATAACTTCTAACACATTAAAAACTGTCTTACAGCATTGCAGAAAACATTGTACTTCATAAGACATAAGCTTGTTTCAGTTTGGCAAGATTTGCACTGAATACTGAATGAAACAGCTTTATCTAATAGAGAGAAAAGCTTTTGAGCAGATTTGGGCTTGATTTCACTTCATTTGAACAGAAACACTATTTCAGCATTACTGGACTCAGAAAGCTGTAAACTGACAATCTTGATCATTGAAGTCCTAACATAAGTTTTTGTGCATATAACTTCTAACACATTAAAAACTGTCTTACAGCATTGCAGAAAACATTGTACTTCATAAGACATAAGCTTGTTTCAGTTTGGCAAGATTTGCACTGAATACTGAATGAAACAGCTTTATCTAATAGAGAGAAAAGCTTTTGAGCAGATTTGGGCTTGATTTCACTTCATTTGAACAGAAACACTATTTCAGCATTACTGGACTCAGAAAGCTGTAAACTGACAATCTTGATCATTGAAGTCCTAACATTAGTTTTTGTGCATATAACTTCTAACACATTAAAAACTGTCTTACAGCATTGCAGAAAACATTGTACTTCATAAGACATAAGCTTGTTTCAGTTTGGCAAGATTTGCACTGAATACTGAATGAAACAGCTTTATCTAATAGAGAGAAAAGCTTTTGAGCAGATTTGGGCTTGATTTCACTTCATTTGAACAGAAACACTATTTCAGCATTACTGGACTCAGAAAGCTGTAAACTGACAATCTTGATCATTGAAGTCCTAACATAAGTTTTTGTGCATATAACTTCTAACACATTAAAAGCTGTCTTACAGCATTGCAGAAAACATTTTATTTCATAAGACATAAGCATGTTTCAGTTTGGCAAGATTTGCACTGAATACTGAATGAAACAGCTTTCTCTAATAGAGAGAAAAGCTTTTGAGCAGATTTGGGCTTGATTTCACTTCATTTGAACAGAAACACTATTTCAGCATTACTGGACTCAGAAAGCTGTAAACTGACAATCTTGATCATTGAAGTCCTAACATAAGTTTTTGTGCATATAACTTCTAACACATTAAAAACTGTCTTACAGCATTGCAGAAAACATTGTACTTCATAAGGCATAAGCTTGTTTCAGTTTGGCAAGATTTGCACTGAATACTGAATGAAACAGCTTTATCTAATAGAGAGAAAAGCTTTTGAGCAGACTTGGGCTTGATTTCACTTCATTTCAACAGAAACACTATTTCAGCATTACTGGACTCAGAAAGCTGTAAACTGACAATCTTGATCATTGAAGTCCTAACATTAGTTTTTGTGCATATAACTTCTAACACATTAAAAACTGTCTTATAGCATTGCAGAAAACATTGTACTTCATAAGGCATACGCTTGTTTCAGTTTGGCAAGATTTGCACTCAATATTGAATGAAACAGCTTTCTCTAATAGAGAGAAAAGCTTTTGAGCAGATTTGGGCTTGATTTCACTTCATTTGAACAGAAACACTATTTCAACATTACTGGACTCAGAAAGCTGTAAACTGCCAATCTTGATCATTGAAGTTCTAACATTAGTTTTTGTGTATATAACTTCTAACACATTAAAAACTGTCTTACAGCATTGCAAAAAACATTTCATTTCATAAGACATAAGCTTGTTTCAGTTTGGCAAGATTTGCACTGAATACTCAATGAAACTGCATTCTCTATTAGAGAGAAAAGCTTTTGAGCAGATTTGGGCTTGATTTCACTTCATTTGAACAGAAACACTATTTCAGCATTACTGGACTCAGAAAGCTGTAAACTGACAATCTTGATCATTGAAGTCCTAACATAAGTTTTTGTGCATATAACTTCTAACACATTAAAAACTGTCTTACAGCATTGCAGAAAACATTGTACTTCATAAGGCATAAGCTTGTTTCAGTTTGGCAAGATTTGCACTGAATACTGAATGAAACAGCTTTATCTAATAGAGAGAAAAGCTTTTGAGCAGACTTGGGCTTGATTTCACTTCATTTCAACAGAAACACTATTTCAGCATTACTGGACTCAGAAAGCTGTAAACTGACAATCTTGATCATTGAAGTCCTAACATAAGTTTTTGTTTATATAACTTCTAACACATTAAAAACTGTCTTACAGCATTGCAGAAAACATTGTACTTCATAAGACATAAGCTTGTTTCAGTTTGGCAAGATTTGCACTGAATACTGAATGAAACAGCTTTATCTAATAGAGAGAAAAGCTTTTGAGCAGATTTGGGCTTGATTTCACTTCATTTCAACAGAAACACTATTTCAGCATTACTGGACTCAGAAAACTGTAAACTGACAATCTTGATCATTGAAGTCCTAACATAAGATTTTGTGCATATAACTTCTAACACATTAAAAACTGTCTTACAGCATTGCAGAAAACATTGTACTTCATAAGGCAAAAGCTTGTTTCAGTTTGGCAAGATTTGCACTGAATACTGAATGAAACAGCTTTATCTAATAGAGAGAAAAGCTTTTGAGCAGATTTGGGCTTGATTTCACTTCATTTGAACAGAAACACTATTTCAGCATTACTGGACTCAGAAAGCTGTAAACTGACAATCTTGATCATTGAAGTCCTAACATAAGTTTTTGTGCATATAACTTCTAACACATTAAAAGCTGTCTTACAGCATTGCAGAAAACATTGTACTTCATAAGACATAAGCTTGTTTCAGTTTGGCAAGATTTGCACTGAATACTGAATGAAACAGCTTTATCTAATAGAGAGAAAAGCTTTTGAGCAGATTTGGGCTTGATTTCACTTCATTTGAACAGAAACACTATTTCAACATTACTGGACTCAGAAAGCTGTAAACTGACAATCTTGATCATTGCAGTCCTAACATTAGTTTTTGTGCATATAACTTCTAACACATTAAAAACTGTCTTACAGCATTGCAGAAAACATTGTACTTCATAAGGCATACGCTTGTTTCAGTTTGGCAAGATTTGCACTGAATACTGAATGAAACAGCTTTATCTAATAGAGAGAAAAGCTTTTGAGCAGATTTGGGCTTGATTTCACTTCATTTCAACAGAAACACTATTTCAGCATTACTGGACTCAGAAAGCTGTAAACTGACAATCTTGATCATTGAAGTCCTAACATTAGTTTTTGTGCATATAACTTCTAACACATTAAAAACTGTCTTACAGCATTGCAGAAAACATTGTACTTCATAAGGCATAAGCTTGTTTCAGTTTGGCAAGATTTGCACTGAATATTGAATGAAACAGCTTTCTCTAATAGAGAGAAAAGCTTTTGAGCAGATTTGGGCTTGATTTCACTTCATTTGAACAGAAACACTATTTCAACATTACTGGACTCAGAAAGCTGTAAACTGACAATCTTGATCATTGCAGTCCTAACATTAGTTTTTGTGCATATAACTTCTAACAAATTAAAAACTGTCTTACAGCATTGCAGAAAACATTGTACTTCATAAGGCATACGCTTGTTTCAGTTTGGCAAGATTTGCACTGAATATTGAATGAAACAGCTTTCTCTAGTAGAGAGAAAAGCTTTTGAGCAGATTTGGGCTTGATTTCACTTCATTTGAACAGAAACACTATTTCAACATTACTGGACTCAGAAAGCTGTAAACTGACAATCTTGATCATTGCAGTCCTAACATTAGTTTTTGTGTATATAACTTCTAACACATTAAAAACTGTCTTACAGCATTGCAGAAAACATTTTATTTCATAAGACATGAGCATGTTTCAGTTTGGCAAGATTTGCACTGAATACTGAATGAAACAGCTTTCTCTAATAGAGAGAAAAGCTTTTGAGCAGATTTGGGCTTGATTTCACTTCATTTGAACAGAAACACTATTTCAGCATTACTGGACTCAGAAAGCTGTAAACTGACAATCTTGATCATTGAAGTCCTAACATTAGTTTTTGTGCATATAACTTCTAACACATTAAAAACTGTCTTACAGCATTGCAGAAAGCATTGTACTTCATAAGGCATAAGCTTGTTTCAGTTTGGCAAGATTTGCACTGAATACTGAATGAAACAGCTTTCTCTATTAGAGAGAAAAGCTTTTGAGCAGATTTGGGCTTGATTTCACTTCATTTGAACAGAAACACTATTTCAGCATTACTGGACTCAGAAAGCTGTAAACTGACAATCTTGATCATTGAAGTCCTAACATTAGTTTTTGTGCATATAACTTCTAACACATTAAAAACTGTCTTACAGCATTGCAGAAAACATTGTACTTCATAAGACATAAGCATGTTTCAGTTTGGCAAGATTTGCACTGAATACTGAATGAAACAGCTTTATCTAATAGAGAGAAAAGCTTTTGAGCAGATTTGGGCTTGATTTCACTTCATTTCAACAGAAACACTATTTCAGCATTACTGGACTCAGAAAGCTGTAAACTGACAATCTTGATCATTGAAGTCCTAACATTAGTTTTTGTGCATATAACTTCTAACACATTAAAAACTGTCTTACAGCATTGCAGAAAACATTGTACTTCATAAGGCATAAGCTTGTTTCAGTTTGGCAAGATTTGCACTGAATACTGAATGAAACAGCTTTCTCTATTAGAGAGAAAAGCTTTTGAGCAGATTTGGGCTTGATTTCACTTCATTTGAACAGAAACACTATTTCAGCATTAATGGACTCAGAAATCTGTAAACTGACAATCTTGATCATTGAAGTCCTAACATTAGTTTTTGTGCATATAACTTCTAACACATTAAAAACTGTCTTACAGCATTGCAGAAAACATTGTACTTCATAAGGCATAAGCTTGTTTCAGTTTGGCAAGATTTGCACTGAATACTGAATGAAACAGCTTTATCTAATAGAGAGAAAAGCTTTTGAGCAGATTTGGGCTTGATTTCACTTCATTTCAACAGAAACACTATTTCAGCATTACTGGACTCAGAAAGCTGTAAACTGACAATCTTGATCATTGAAGTCCTAACATAAGTTTTTGTGCATATAACTTCTAACACATTAAAACCTGTCTTACAGCATTGCAGAAAACATTGTACTTCATAAGACATAAGCTTGTTTCAGTTTGGCAAGATTTGCACTGAATACTGAATGAAACAGCTTTATCTAATAGAGAGAAAAGCTTTTGAGCAGATTTGGGCTTGATTTCACTTCATTTCAACAGAAACACTATTTCAGCATTACTGGACTCAGAAAGCTGTAAACTGACAATCTTGATCATTGAAGTCCTAACATTAGTTTTTGTGCATATAACTTCTAACACATTAAAAACTGTCTTACAGCATTGCAGAAAACATTGTACTTCATAAGACATAAGCTTGTTTCAGTTTGGCAAGATTTGCACTGAATACTGAATGAAACAGCTTTATCTAATAGAGAGAAAAGCTTTTGAGCAGATTTGGGCTTGATTTCACTTCATTTGAACAGAAACACTATTTCAACATTACTGGACTCAGAAAGCTGTAAACTGACAATCTTGATCATTGAAGTCCTAACATAAGTTTTTGTGCATATAACTTCTAACACATTAAAAACTGTCTTACAGCATTGCAAAAAACATTTCATTTCATAAGACATAAGCAAGTTTCAGTTTGGCAAGATTTGCACTGAATACTGAATGAAACAGCTTTCTCTAATAGAGAGAAAAGCTTTTGAGCAGATTTGGGCTTGATTTCACTTCATTTGAACAGAAACACTATTTCAACATTACTGGACTCAGAAAGCTGTAAACTGACAATCTTGATCATTGCAGTCCTAACATGAGTTTTTGTGCATATAACTTCTAACACATTAAAAACTGTCTTACAGCATTGCAGAAAACATTGTACTTCATAAGACATAAGCTTGTTTCAGTTTGGCAAGATTTGCACTGAATACTGAATGAAACAGCTTTATCTAATAGAGAGAAAAGCTTTTGAGCAGATTTGGGCTTGATTTCACTTCATTTGAACAGAAACACTATTTCAGCATTACTGGACTCAGAAAGCTGTAAACTGACAATCTTGATCATTGAAGTCCTAACATAAGTTTTTGTGCATATAACTTCTAACACATTAAAAACTGTCTTACAGCATTGCAGAAAACATTGTACTTCATAAGACATAAGCTTGTTTCAGTTTGGCAAGATTTGCACTGAATACTGAATGAAACAGCTTTATCTAATAGAGAGAAAAGCTTTTGAGCAGATTTGGGCTTGATTTCACTTCATTTGAACAGAAACACTATTTCAGCATTACTGGACTCAGAAAGCTGTAAACTGACAATCTTGATCATTGAAGTCCTAACATTAGTTTTTGTGCATATAACTTCTAACACATTAAAAACTGTCTTACAGCATTGCAGAAAACATTGTACTTCATAAGGCATAAGCTTGTTTCAGTTTGGCAAGATTTGCACTGAATATTGAATGAAACAGCTTTTTCTAATAGAGAGAAAAGCTTTTGAGCAGATTTGGGCTTGATTTCACTTCATTTCAACAGAAACACTATTTCAGCATTACTGGACTCAGAAAGCTGTAAACTGACAATCTTGATCATTGAAGTCCTAACATAAGTTTTTGTGCATATAACTTCTAACACATTAAAAGCTGTCTTACAGCATTGCAGAAAACATTGTACTTCATAAGACATAAGCTTGTTTCAGTTTGGCAAGATTTGCACTGAATACTGAATGAAACAGCTTTATCTAATAGAGAGAAAAGCTTTTGAGCAGATTTGGGCTTGATTTCACTTCATTTCAACAGAAACACTATTTCAGCATTACTGGACTCAGAAAGCTGTAAACTGACAATCTTGATCATTGAAGTCCTAACATTAGTTTTTGTGCATATAACTTCTAACACATTAAAAACTGTCTTACAGCATTGCAGAAAACATTGTACTTCATAAGACATAAGCTTGTTTCAGTTTGGCAAGATTTGCACTGAATACTGAATGAAACAGCTTTATCTAATAGAGAGAAAAGCTTTTGAGCAGATTTGGGCTTGATTTCACTTCATTTCAACAGAAACACTATTTCAGCATTACTGGTCTCAGAAAGCTGTAAACTGACAATCTTGATCATTGAAGTCCTAACATAAGTTTTTGTGCATATAACTTCTAACACATTAAAAACTGTCTTACAGCATTGCAGAAAACATTGTACTTCATAAGACATAAGCTTGTTTCAGTTTGGCAAGATTTGCACTGAATACTGAATGAAACAGCTTTATCTAATAGAGAGAAAAGCTTTTGAGCAGATTTGGGCTTGATTTCACTTCATTTCAACAGAAACACTATTTCAGCATTACTGGACTCAGAAAGCTGTAAACTGACAATCTTGATCATTGAAGTCCTAACATTAGTTTTTGTGCATATAACTTCTAACACATTAAAAACTGTCTTACAGCATTGCAGAAAACATTGTACTTCATAAGACATAAGCTTGTTTCAGTTTGGCAAGATTTGCACTGAATACTGAATGAAACAGCTTTATCTAATAGAGAGAAAAGCTTTTGAGCAGATTTGGGCTTGATTTCACTTCATTTCAACAGAAACACTATTTCAGCATTACTGGACTCAGAAAGCTGTAAACTGACAATCTTGATCATTGAAGTCCTAACATAAGTTTTTGTGCATATAACTTCTAACACATTAAAAACTGTCTTACAGCATTGCAGAAAACATTGTACTTCATAAGACATAAGCTTGTTTCAGTTTGGCAAGATTTGCACTGAATACTGAATGAAACAGCTTTCTCTAATAGAGAGAAAAGCTTTTGAGCAGATTTGGGCTTGATTTCACTTCATTTGAACAGAAACACTATTTCAGCATTACTGGACTCAGAAAGCTGTAAACTGACAATCTTGATCATTGAAGTCCTAACATTAGTTTTTGTGCATATAACTTCTAACACATTAAAAACTGTCTTACAGCATTGCAGAAAGCATTGTACTTCATAAGGCATAAGCTTGTTTCAGTTTGGCAAGATTTGCACTGAATACTGAATGAAACAGCTTTCTCTATTAGAGAGAAAAGCTTTTGAGCAGATTTGGGCTTGATTTCACTTCATTTGAACAGAAACACTATTTCAGCATTACTGGACTCAGAAAGCTGTAAACTGACAATCTTGATCATTGAAGTCCTAACATTAGTTTTTGTACATATAACTTCTAACACATTAAAAACTGTCTTACAGCATTGCAGAAAACATTGTACTTCATAAGACATAAGCATGTTTCAGTTTGGCAAGATTTGCACTGAATACTGAATGAAACAGCTTTATCTAATAGAGAGAAAAGCTTTTGAGCAGATTTGGGCTTGATTTCACTTCATTTCAACAGAAACACTATTTCAGCATTACTGGACTCAGAAAGCTGTAAACTGACAATCTTGATCATTGAAGTCCTAACATTAGTTTTTGTGCATATAACTTCTAACACATTAAAAACTGTCTTACAGCATTGCAGAAAACATTGTACTTCATAAGGCATAAGCTTGTTTCAGTTTGGCAAGATTTGCACTGAATACTGAATGAAACAGCTTTCTCTATTAGAGAGAAAAGCTTTTGAGCAGATTTGGGCTTGATTTCACTTCATTTGAACAGAAACACTATTTCAGCATTAATGGACTCAGAAATCTGTAAACTGACAATCTTGATCATTGAAGTCCTAACATTAGTTTTTGTGCATATAACTTCTAACACATTAAAAACTGTCTTACAGCATTGCAGAAAACATTGTACTTCATAAGGCATAAGCTTGTTTCAGTTTGGCAAGATTTGCACTGAATACTGAATGAAACAGCTTTATCTAATAGAGAGAAAAGCTTTTGAGCAGATTTGGGCTTGATTTCACTTCATTTCAACAGAAACACTATTTCAGCATTACTGGACTCAGAAAGCTGTAAACTGACAATCTTGATCATTGAAGTCCTAACATAAGTTTTTGTGCATATAACTTCTAACACATTAAAACCTGTCTTACAGCATTGCAGAAAACATTGTACTTCATAAGACATAAGCTTGTTTCAGTTTGGCAAGATTTGCACTGAATACTGAATGAAACAGCTTTATCTAATAGAGAGAAAAGCTTTTGAGCAGATTTGGGCTTGATTTCACTTCATTTCAACAGAAACACTATTTCAGCATTACTGGACTCAGAAAGCTGTAAACTGACAATCTTGATCATTGAAGTCCTAACATTAGTTTTTGTGCATATAACTTCTAACACATTAAAAACTGTCTTACAGCATTGCAGAAAACATTGTACTTCATAAGACATAAGCTTGTTTCAGTTTGGCAAGATTTGCACTGAATACTGAATGAAACAGCTTTATCTAATAGAGAGAAAAGCTTTTGAGCAGATTTGGGCTTGATTTCACTTCATTTGAACAGAAACACTATTTCAGCATTACTGGACTCAGAAAGCTGTAAACTGACAATCTTGATCATTGAAGTCCTAACATAAGTTTTTGTGCATATAACTTCTAACACATTAAAAACTGTCTTACAGCATTGCAGAAAACATTGTACTTCATAAGACATAAGCTTGTTTCAGTTTGGCAAGATTTGCACTGAATACTGAATGAAACAGCTTTATCTAATAGAGAGAAAAGCTTTTGAGCAGATTTGGGCTTGATTTCACTTCATTTGAACAGAAACACTATTTCAGCATTACTGGACTCAGAAAGCTGTAAACTGACAATCTTGATCATTGAAGTCCTAACATTAGTTTTTGTGCATATAACTTCTAACACATTAAAAACTGTCTTACAGCATTGCAGAAAACATTGTACTTCATAAGGCATAAGCTTGTTTCAGTTTGGCAAGATTTGCACTGAATATTGAATGAAACAGCTTTTTCTAATAGAGAGAAAAGCTTTTGAGCAGATTTGGGCTTGATTTCACTTCATTTCAACAGAAACACTATTTCAGCATTACTGGACTCAGAAAGCTGTAAACTGACAATCTTGATCATTGAAGTCCTAACATAAGTTTTTGTGCATATAACTTCTAACACATTAAAAGCTGTCTTACAGCATTGCAGAAAACATTGTACTTCATAAGACATAAGCTTGTTTCAGTTTGGCAAGATTTGCACTGAATACTGAATGAAACAGCTTTATCTAATAGAGAGAAAAGCTTTTGAGCAGATTTGGGCTTGATTTCACTTCATTTCAACAGAAACACTATTTCAGCATTACTGGACTCAGAAAGCTGTAAACTGACAATCTTGATCATTGAAGTCCTAACATTAGTTTTTGTGCATATAACTTCTAACACATTAAAAACTGTCTTACAGCATTGCAGAAAACATTGTACTTCATAAGACATAAGCTTGTTTCAGTTTGGCAAGATTTGCACTGAATACTGAATGAAACAGCTTTATCTAATAGAGAGAAAAGCTTTTGAGCAGATTTGGGCTTGATTTCACTTCATTTCAACAGAAACACTATTTCAGCATTACTGGACTCAGAAAGCTGTAAACTGACAATCTTGATCATTGAAGTCCTAACATTAGTTTTTGTGCATATAACTTCTAACACATTAAAAACTGTCTTACAGCATTGCAGAAAACATTGTACTTCATAAGACATAAGCTTGTTTCAGTTTGGCAAGATTTGCACTGAATACTGAATGAAACAGCTTTATCTAATAGAGAGAAAAGCTTTTGAGCAGATTTGGGCTTGATTTCACTTCATTTCAACAGAAACACTATTTCAGCATTACTGGACTCAGAAAGCTGTAAACTGACAATCTTGATCATTGAAGTCCTAACATAAGTTTTTGTGCATATAACTTCTAACACATTAAAAACTGTCTTACAGCATTGCAGAAAACATTGTACTTCATAAGACATAAGCTTGTTTCAGTTTGGCAAGATTTGCACTGAATACTGAATGAAACAGCTTTATCTAATAGAGAGAAAAGCTTTTGAGCAGATTTGGGCTTGATTTCACTTCATTTCAACAGAAACACTATTTCAGCATTACTGGACTCAGAAAGCTGTAAACTGACAATCTTGATCATTGAAGTCCTAACATTAGTTTTTGTGCATATAACTTCTAACACATTAAAAACTGTCTTACAGCATTGCAGAAAACATTGTACTTCATAAGACATAAGCTTGTTTCAGTTTGGCAAGATTTGCACTGAATACTGAATGAAACAGCTTTATCTAATAGAGAGAAAAGCTTTTGAGCAGATTTGGGCTTGATTTCACTTCATTTCAACAGAAACACTATTTCAGCATTACTGGACTCAGAAAGCTGTAAACTGACAATCTTGATCATTGAAGTCCTAACATAAGTTTTTGTGCATATAACTTCTAACACATTAAAAACTGTCTTACAGCATTGCAGAAAACATTGTACTTCATAAGACATAAGCTTGTTTCAGTTTGGCAAGATTTGCACTGAATACTGAATGAAACAGCTTTATCTAATAGAGAGAAAAGCTTTTGAGCAGATTTGGGCTTGATTTCACTTCATTTGAACAGAAACACTATTTCAACATTACTGGACTTAGAAAGCTGTAAACTGACAATCTTGATCATTGCAGTCCTAACATTAGTTTTTGTGCATATAACTTCTAACACATTAAAAACTGTCTTACAGCATTGCAGAAAACATTGTACTTCATAAGGCATACGCTTGTTTCAGTTTGGCAAGATTTGCACTGAATATTGAATGAAACAGCTTTCTCTAATAGAGAGAAAAGCTTTTGAGCAGATTTGGGCTTGATTTCACTTCATTTGAACAGAAACACTATTTCAACATTACTGGACTCAGAAAGCTGTAAACTGACAATCTTGATCATTGCAGTCCTAACATTAGTTTTTGTGTATATAACTTCTAACACATTAAAAACTGTCTTACAGCATTGCAGAAAACATTGTACTTCATAAGACATAAGCTTGTTTCAGTTTGGCAAGATTTGCACTGAATACTGAATGAAACAGCTTTATCTAATAGAGAGAAAAGCTTTTGAGCAGATTTGGGCTTGATTTCACTTCATTTCAATAGAAACACTATTTCAGCATTACTGGACTCAGAAAGCTGTAAACTGACAATCTTGATCATTGAAGTCCTAACATAAGTTTTTGTGCATATAACTTCTAACACATTAAAAACTGTCTTACAGCATTGCAGAAAACATTGTACTTCATAAGACATAAGCTTGTTTCAGTTTGGCAAGATTTGCACTGAATACTGAATGAAACAGCTTTATCTAATAGAGAGAAAAGCTTTTGAGCAGATTTGGGCTTGATTTCACTTCATTTGAACAGAAACACTATTTCAGCATTACTGGACTCAGAAAGCTGTAAACTGACAATCTTGATCATTGAAGTCCTAACATTAGTTTTAGTGCATATAACTTCTAACACATTAAAAACTGTCTTACAGCATTGCAGAAAACATTGTACTTCATAAGACATAAGCTTGTTTCAGTTTGGCAAGATTTGCACTGAATATTGAATGAAACAGCTTTATCTAATAGAGAGAAAAGCTTTTGAGCAGATTTGGGCTTGATTTCACTTCATTTCAACAGAAACACTATTTCAGCATTACTGGACTCAGAAAGCTGTAAACTGACAATCTTGATCATTGAAGTCCTAACATAAGTTTTTGTGCATATAACTTCTAACACATTAAAAACTGTCTTACAGCATTGCAGAAAACATTGTACTTCATAAGGCATAAGCTTGTTTCAGTTTGGCAAGATTTGCACTGAATATTGAATGAAACAGCTTTCTCTAATAGAGAGAAAAGCTTTTGAGCAGATTTGGGCTTGATTTCACTTCATTTGAACAGAAACACTATTTCAACATTACTGGACTCAGAAAGCTGTAAACTGACAATCTTGATCATTGCAGTCCTAACATTAGTTTTTGTGCATATAACTTCTAACACATTAAAAACTGTCTTACAGCATTGCAGAAAACATTGTACTTCATAAGACATAAGCTTGTTTCAGTTTGGCAAGATTTGCACTGAATACTGAATGAAACAGCTTTATCTAATAGAGAGAAAAGCTTTTGAGCAGACTTGGGCTTGATTTCACTTCATTTCAACAGAAACACTATTTCAGCATTACTGGACTCAGAAAGCTGTAAACTGACAATCTTGATCATTGAAGTCCTAACATTAGTTTTTGTGCATATAACTTCTAACACATTAAAAACTGTCTTACAGCATTGCAGAAAACATTGTACTTCATAAGGCATAAGCTTGTTTCAGTTTGGCAAGATTTGCACTGAATATTGAATGAAACAGCTTTTTCTAATAGAGAGAAAAGCTTTTGAGCAGATTTGGGCTTGATTTCACTTCATTTCAACAGAAACACTATTTCAGCATTACTGGACTCAGAAAGCTGTAAACTGACAATCTTGATCATTGAAGTCCTAACATAAGTTTTTGTGCATATAACTTCTAACACATTAAAAGCTGTCTTACAACATTGCAGAAAACATTGTACTTCATAAGACATAAGCTTGTTTCAGTTTGGCAAGATTTGCACTGAATACTGAATGAAACAGCTTTCTCTAATAGAGAGAAAAGCTTTTGAGCAGATTTGGGCTTGATTTCACTTCATTTGAACAGAAACACTATTTCAGCATTACTGGACTCAGAAAGCTGTAAACTGACAATCTTGATCATTGAAGTCCTAACATAAGTTTTTGTGCATATAACTTCTAACACATTAAAAACTGTCTTACAGCATTGCAGAAAACATTGTACTTCATAAGACATAAGCTTGTTTCAGTTTGGCAAGATTTGCACTGAATACTGAATGAAACAGCTTTATCTAATAGAGAGAAAAGCTTTTGAGCAGATTTGGGCTTGATTTCACTTCATTTGAACAGAAACACTATTTCAACATTACTGGACTTAGAAAGCTGTAAACTGACAATCTTGATCATTGCAGTCCTAACATTAGTTTTTGTGCATATAACTTCTAACACATTAAAAACTGTCTTACAGCATTGCAGAAAACATTGTACTTCATAAGGCATACGCTTGTTTCAGTTTGGCAAGATTTGCACTGAATATTGAATGAAACAGCTTTCTCTAATAGAGAGAAAAGCTTTTGAGCAGATTTGGGCTTGATTTCACTTCATTTGAACAGAAACACTATTTCAGCATTACTGGACTCAGAAAGCTGTAAACTGACAATCTTGATCATTGCAGTCCTAACATTAGTTTTTGTGCATATAACTTCTAACACATTAAAAACTGTCTTACAGCATTGCAGAAAACATTGTACTTCATAAGGCATACGCTTGTTTCAGTTTGGCAAGATTTGCACTGAATATTGAATGAAACAGCTTTCTCTAATAGAGAGAAAAGCTTTTGAGCAGATTTGGGCTTGATTTCACTTCATTTGAACAGAAACACTATTTCAACATTACTGGACTCAGAAAGCTGTAAACTGACAATCTTGATCATTGCAGTCCTAACATTAGTTTTTGTGTATATAACTTCTAACACATTAAAAACTGTCTTACAGCATTGCAGAAAACATTTTATTTCATAAGACATAAGCATGTTTCAGTTTGGCAAGATTTGTGCACTGAATACTGAATGAAACAGCTTTCTCTAATAGAGAGAAAAGCTTTTGAGCAGATTTGGGCTTGATTTCACTTCATTTCAACAGAAACACTATTTCAGCATTACTGGACTCAGAAAGCTGTAAACTGACAATCTTGATCATTGAAGTCCTAACATAAGTTTTTGTGCATATAACTTCTAACACATTAAAAACTGTCTTACAGCATTGCAGAAAACATTGTACTTCATAAGACATAAGCTTGTTTCAGTTTGGCAAGATTTGCACTGAATACTGAATGAAACAGCTTTATCTAATAGAGAGAAAAGCTTTTGAGCAGATTTGGGCTTGATTTCACTTCATTTGAACAGAAACACTATTTCAGCATTACTGGACTCAGAAAGCTGTAAACTGACAATCTTGATCATTGAAGTCCTAACATTAGTTTTTGTGCATATAACTTCTAACACATTAAAAACTGTCTTACAGCATTGCAGAAAACATTGTACTTCATAAGACATAAGCTTGTTTCAGTTTGGCAAGATTTGCACTGAATATTGAATGAAACAGCTTTATCTAATAGAGAGAAAAGCTTTTGAGCAGATTTGGGCTTGATTTCACTTCATTTCAACAGAAACACTATTTCAGCATTACTGGACTCAGAAAGCTGTAAACTGACAATCTTGATCATTGAAGTCCTAACATTAGTTTTTGTGCATATAACTTCTAACACATTAAAAACTGTCTTACAGCATTGCAGAAAACATTGTACTTCATAAGGCATAAGCTTGTTTCAGTTTGGCAAGATTTGCACTGAATATTGAATGAAACGAATTTTTCTAATAGAGAGAAAAGCTTTTGAGCAGATTTGGGCTTGATTTCACTTCATTTCAACAGAAACACTATTTCAGCATTACTGGACTCAGAAAGCTGTAAACTGACAATCTTGATCATTGAAGTCCTAACATAAGTTTTTGTGCATATAACTTCTAACACATTAAAAGCTGTCTTACAGCATTGCAGAAAACATTGTACTTCATAAGACATAAGCTTGTTTCAGTTTGGCAAGATTTGCACTGAATACTGAATGAAACAGCTTTCTCTAATAGAGAGAAAAGCTTTTGAGCAGATTTGGGCTTGATTTCACTTCATTTGAACAGAAACACTATTTCAGCATTACTGGACTCAGAAAGCTGTAAACTGACAATCTTGATCATTGAAGTCCTAACATTAGTTTTTGTGCATATAACTTCTAACACATTAAAAACTGTCTTACAGCATTGCAGAAAACATTGTACTTCATAAGGCATAAGCTTGTTTCAGTTTGGCAAGATTTGCACTGAATACTGAATGAAACAGCTTTATCTAATAGAGAGAAAAGCTTTTGAGCAGATTTGGGCTTGATTTCACTTCATTTCAACAGAAACACTATTTCAGCATTACTGGACTCAGAAAGCTGTAAACTGACAATCTTGATCATTGAAGTCCTTACATTAGTTTTTGTGTATATAACTTCTAACACATTAAAAACTGTCTTACAGCATTGCAGAAAACATTTTATTTCATAAGACATAAGCATGTTTCAGTTTGGCAAGATTTGCACTGAATACTGAATGAAACAGCTTTATCTAATAGAGAGAAAAGCTTTTGAGCAGATTTGGGCTTGATTTCACTTCATTTCAACAGAAACACTATTTCAGCATTACTGGACTCAGAAAGCTGTAAACTGACAATCTTGATCATTGAAGTCCTAACATTAGTTTTTGTGCATATAACTTCTAACACATTAAAAACTGTCTTACAGCATTGCAGAAAACATTGTACTTCATAAGGCATAAGCTTGTTTCAGTTTGGCAAGATTTGCACTGAATACTGAATGAAACAGCTTTCTCTATTAGAGAGAAAAGCTTTTGAGCAGATTTGGGCTTGATTTCACTTCATTTGAACAGAAACACTATTTCAGCATTAATGGACTCAGAAATCTGTAAACTGACAATCTTGATCATTGAAGTCCTAACATTAGTTTTTGTGCATATAACTTCAAACACATTAAAAACTGTCTTACAGCATTGCAGAAAACATTGTACTTCATAAGGCATAAGCTTGTTTCAGTTTGGCAAGATTTGCACTGAATACTGAATGAAACAGCTTTATCTAATAGAGAGAAAAGCTTTTGAGCAGATTTGGGCTTGATTTCACTTCATTTCAACAGAAACACTATTTCAGCATTACTGGACTCAGAAAGCTGTAAACTGACAATCTTGATCATTGAAGTCCTAACATTAGTTTTTGTGCATATAACTTCTAACACATTAAAAACTGTCTTACAGCATTGCAGAAAACATTGTACTTCATAAGACATAAGCTTGTTTCAGTTTGGCAAGATTTGCACTGAATACTGAATGAAACAGCTTTATCTAATAGAGAGAAAAGCTTTTGAGCAGATTTGGGCTTGATTTCACTTCATTTCAACAGAAACACTATTTCAGCATTACTGGACTCAGAAAGCTGTAAACTGACAATCTTGATCATTGAAGTCCTAACATAAGTTTTTGTGCATATAACTTCTAACACATTAAAAACTGTCTTACAGCATTGCAGAAAACATTGTACTTCATAAGACATAAGCTTGTTTCAGTTTGGCAAGATTTGCACTGAATACTGAATGAAACAGCTTTATCTAATAGAGAGAAAAGCTTTTGAGCAGATTTGGGCTTGATTTCACTTCATTTCAACAGAAACACTATTTCAGCATTACTGGACTCAGAAAGCTGTAAACTGACAATCTTGATCATTGAAGTCCTAACATTAGTTTTTGTGCATATAACTTCTAACACATTAAAAACTGTCTTACAGC
Source organism: Carassius gibelio (assembly GCF_023724105.1). Taxonomy (NCBI): domain Eukaryota; kingdom Metazoa; phylum Chordata; class Actinopteri; order Cypriniformes; family Cyprinidae; genus Carassius; species Carassius gibelio. Next base: position 24,772,162 of record NC_068392.1, read on the forward strand.
ATTGCAGAAAACATTGAACTTCATAAGACATAAGCTTGTTTCAGTTTGGCAAGATTTGCACTGAATACTGAATGAAACAGCTTTCTCTAATAGAGAGAAAAGCTTTTGAGCAGATTTGGGCTTGATTTCACTTCATTTCAACAGAAACACTATTTCAACATTACTGGACTCAGAAAGCTGTAAACTGACAATCTTGATCATTGAGGTTCTAACATTACTTTTTGTGTATATAACTTCTAACACATTAAAAACTGTCTTACAGCATTGCAAAAAACATTTCATTTCATAAGACATAAGCAAGTTTCAGTTTGGCAAGATTTGCACTGAATACTGAATGAAACAGCTTTCTCTAATAGAGAGAAAAGCTTTTGAGCAGATTTGGGCTTGATTTCACTTCATTTGAACAGAAACACTATTTCAACATTACTGGACTCAGAAAGCTGTAAACTGACAATCTTGATAATTGCAGTCCTAACATGAGTTTTTGTGCATATAACTTCTAACACATTAAAAACTGTCTTACAGCATTGCAGAAAACATTGTACTTCATAAGACATAAGCTTGTTTCAGTTTGGCAAGATTTGCACTGAATACTGAATGAAACAGCTTTATCTAATAGAGAGAAAAGCTTTTGAGCAGATTTGGGCTTGATTTCACTTCATTTGAACAGAAACACTTTTTCAGCATTACTGGACTCAGAAAGCTGTAAACTGACAATCTTGATCATTGAAGTCCTAACATTAGTTTTTGTGCATATAACTTCTAACACATTAAAAACTGTCTTACAGCATTGCAGAAAACATTGTACTTCATAAGGCATAAGCTTGTTTCAGTTTGGCAAGATTTGCACTGAATATTGAATGAAACAGCTTTTTCTAATAGAGAGAAAAGCTTTTGAGCAGATTTGGGCTTGATTTCACTTCATTTCAACAGAAACACTATTTCAGCATTACTGGACTCAGAAAGCTGTAAACTGACAATCTTGATCATTGAAGTCCTAACATAAGTTTTTGTGCATATAACTTCTAACACATTAAAAGCTGTCTTACAGCATTGCAGAAAACATTGTACTTCATAAGACATAAGCTTGTTTCAGTTTGGCAAGATTTGCACTGAATACTGAATGAAACAGCTTTATCTAATAGAGAGAAAAGCTTTTGAGCAGATTTGGGCTTGATTTCACTTCATTTCAACAGAAACACTATTTCAGCATTACTGGACTCAGAAAGCTGTAAACTGACAATCTTGATCATTGAAGTCCTAACATTAGTTTTTGTGCATATAACTTCTAACACATTAAAAACTGTCTTACAGCATTGCAGAAAACATTGTACTTCATAAGACATAAGCTTGTTTCAGTTTGGCAAGATTTGCACTGAATACTGAATGAAACAGCTTTATCTAATAGAGAGAAAAGCTTTTGAGCAGATTTGGGCTTGATTTCACTTCATTTCAACAGAAACACTATTTCAGCATTACTGGACTCAGAAAGCTGTAAACTGACAATCTTGATCATTGAAGTCCTAACATAAGTTTTTGTGCATATAACTTCTAACACATTAAAAACTGTCTTACAGCATTGCAGAAAACATTGTACTTCATAAGACATAAGCTTGTTTCAGTTTGGCAAGATTTGCACTGAATACTGAATGAAACAGCTTTATCTAATAGAGAGAAAAGCTTTTGAGCAGATTTGGGCTTGATTTCACTTCATTTCAACAGAAACACTATTTCAGCATTACTGGACTCAGAAAGCTGTAAACTGACAATCTTGATCATTGAAGTCCTAACATTAGTTTTTGTGCATATAACTTCTAACACATTAAAAACTGTCTTACAGCATTGCAGAAAACATTGTACTTCATAAGACATAAGCTTGTTTCAGTTTGGCAAGATTTGCACTGAATACTGAATGAAACAGCTTTATCTAATAGAGAGAAAAGCTTTTGAGCAGATTTGGGCTTGATTTCACTTCATTTCAACAGAAACACTATTTCAGCATTACTGGACTCAGAAAGCTGTAAACTGACAATCTTGATCATTGAAGTCCTAACATAAGTTTTTGTGCATATAACTTCTAACACATTAAAAACTGTCTTACAGCATTGCAGAAAACATTGTACTTCATAAGACATAAGCTTGTTTCAGTTTGGCAAGATTTGCACTGAATACTGAATGAAACAGCTTTATCTAATAGAGAGAAAAGCTTTTGAGCAGATTTGGGCTTGATTTCACTTCATTTGAACAGAAACACTATTTCAACATTACTGGACTTAGAAAGCTGTAAACTGACAATCTTGATCATTGAAGTCCTAACATTAGTTTTTGTGCATATAACTTCTAACACATTAAAACCTGTCTTACAGCATTGCAGAAAACATTGTACTTCATAAGACATAAGCTTGTTTCAGTTTGGCAAGATTTGCACTGAATACTGAATGAAACAGCTTTATCTAATAGAGAGAAAAGCTTTTGAGCAGATTTGGGCTTGATTTCACTTCATTTGAACAGAAACACTATTTCAGCATTACTGGACTCAGAAAGCTGTAAACTGACAATCTTGATCATTGAGGGTCTAACATTACTTTTTGTGTATATAACTTCTAACACATTAAAAACTGTCTTACAGCATTGCAAAAAACATTTCATTTCATAAGACATAAGCAAGTTTCAGTTTGGCAAGATTTGCACTGAATACTGAATGAAACAGCTTTCTCTAATAGAGAGAAAAGCTTTTGAGCAGATTTGGGCTTGATTTCACTTCATTTGAACAGAAACACTATTTCAACATTACTGGACTCAGAAAGCTGTAAACTGACAATCTTGATCATTGCAGTCCTAACATGAGTTTTTGTGCATATAACTTCTAACACATTAAAAACTGTCTTACAGCATTGCAGAAAACATTGTACTTCATAAGACATAAGCTTGTTTCAGTTTGGCAAGATTTGCACTGAATACTGAATGAAACAGCTTTATCTAATAGAGAGAAAAGCTTTTGAGCAGATTTGGGCTTGATTTCACTTCATTTGAACAGAAACACTATTTCAGCATTACTGGACTCAGAAAGCTGTAAACTGACAATCTTGATCATTGAAGTCCTAACATAAGTTTTTGTGCATATAACTTCTAACACATTAAAAACTGTCTTACAGCATTGCAGAAAACATTGTACTTCATAAGACATAAGCTTGTTTCAGTTTGGCAAGATTTGCACTGAATACTGAATGAAACAGCTTTATCTAATAGAGAGAAAAGCTTTTGAGCAGATTTGGGCTTGATTTCACTTCATTTCAACAGAAACACTATTTCAGCATTACTGGACTCAGAAAGCTGTAAACTGACAATCTTGATCATTGAAGTCCTAACATAAGTTTTTGTGCATATAACTTCTAACACATTAAAAGCTGTCTTACAGCATTGCAGAAAACATTGTACTTCATAAGACATAAGCTTGTTTCAGTTTGGCAAGATTTGCACTGAATACTGAATGAAACAGCTTTATCTAATAGAGAGAAAAGCTTTTGAGCAGATTTGGGCTTGATTTCACTTCATTTCAACAGAAACACTATTTCAGCATTACTGGACTCAGAAAGCTGTAAACTGACAATCTTGATCATTGAAGTCCTAACATTAGTTTTTGTGCATATAACTTCTAACACATTAAAAACTGTCTTACAGCATTGCAGAAAACATTGTACTTCATAAGACATAAGCTTGTTTCAGTTTGGCAAGATTTGCACTGAATACTGAATGAAACAGCTTTATCTAATAGAGAGAAAAGCTTTTGAGCAGATTTGGGCTTGATTTCACTTCATTTCAACAGAAACACTATTTCAGCATTACTGGACTCAGAAAGCTGTAAACTGACAATCTTGATCATTGAAGTCCTAACATAAGTTTTTGTGCATATAACTTCTAACACATTAAAAACTGTCTTACAGCATTGCAGAAAACATTGTACTTCATAAGACATAAGCTTGTTTCAGTTTGGCAAGATTTGCACTGAATACTGAATGAAACAGCTTTATCTAATAGAGAGAAAAGCTTTTGAGCAGATTTGGGCTTGATTTCACTTCATTTCAACAGAAACACTATTTCAGCATTACTGGACTCAGAAAGCTGTAAACTGACAATCTTGATCATTGAAGTCCTAACATAAGTTTTTGTGCATATAACTTCTAACACATTAAAACCTGTCTTACAGCATTGCAGAAAACATTGTACTTCATAAGACATAAGCTTGTTTCAGTTTGGCAAGATTTGCACTGAATACTGAATGAAACAGCTTTATCTAATAGAGAGAAAAGCTTTTGAGCAGATTTGGGCTTGATTTCACTTCATTTCAACAGAAACACTATTTCAGCATTACTGGACTCAGAAAGCTGTAAACTGACAATCTTGATCATTGAAGTCCTAACATAAGTTTTTGTGCATATAACTTCTAACACATTAAAAACTGTCTTACAGCATTGCAAAAAACATTTCATTTCATAAGACATAAGCAAGTTTCAGTTTGGCAAGATTTGCACTGAATACTGAATGAAACAGCTTTCTCTAATAGAGAGAAAAGCTTTTGAGCAGATTTGGGCTTGATTTCACTTCATTTGAACAGAAACACTATTTCAACATTACTGGACTCAGAAAGCTGTAAACTGACAATCTTGATCATTGCAGTTCTAACATGAGTTTTTGTGCATATAACTTCTAACACATTAAAAACTGTCTTACAGCATTGCAGAAAACATTGTACTTCATAAGACATAAGCTTGTTTCAGTTTGGCAAGATTTGCACTGAATACTGAATGAAACAGCTTTATCTAATAGAGAGAAAAGCTTTTGAGCAGATTTGGGCTTGATTTCACTTCATTTGAACAGAAACACTATTTCAGCATTACTGGACTCAGAAAGCTGTAAACTGACAATCTTGATCATTGAAGTCCTAACATAAGTTTTTGTGCATATAACTTCTAACACATTAAAAACTGTCTTACAGCATTGCAGAAAACATTGTACTTCATAAGACATAAGCTTGTTTCAGTTTGGCAAGATTTGCACTGAATACTGAATGAAACAGCTTTATCTAATAGAGAGAAAAGCTTTTGAGCAGATTTGGGCTTGATTTCACTTCATTTGAACAGAAACACTATTTCAGCATTACTGGACTCAGAAAGCTGTAAACTGACAATCTTGATCATTGAAGTCCTAACATTAGTTTTTGTGCATATAACTTCTAACACATTAAAAACTGTCTTACAGCATTGCAGAAAACATTGTACTTCATAAGGCATAAGCTTGTTTCAGTTTGGCAAGATTTGCACTGAATATTGAATGAAACAGCTTTTTCTAATAGAGAGAAAAGCTTTTGAGCAGATTTGGGCTTGATTTCACTTCATTTCAACAGAAACACTATTTCAGCATTACGGGACTCAGAAAGCTGTAAACTGACAATCTTGATCATTGAAGTCCTAACATAAGTTTTTGTGCATATAACTTCTAACACATTAAAAGCTGTCTTACAGCATTGCAGAAAACATTGTACTTCATAAGACATAAGCTTGTTTCAGTTTGGCAAGATTTGCACTGAATACTGAATGAAACAGCTTTATCTAATAGAGAGAAAAGCTTTTGAGCAGATTTGGGCTTGATTTCACTTCATTTCAACAGAAACACTATTTCAGCATTACTGGACTCAGAAAGCTGTAAACTGACAATCTTGATCATTGAAGTCCTAACATTAGTTTTTGTGCATATAACTTCTAACACATTAAAAACTGTCTTACAGCATTGCAGAAAACATTGTACTTCATAAGACATAAGCTTGTTTCAGTTTGGCAAGATTTGCACTGAATACTGAATGAAACAGCTTTATCTAATAGAGAGAAAAGCTTTTGAGCAGATTTGGGCTTGATTTCACTTCATTTCAACAGAAACACTATTTCAGCATTACTGGACTCAGAAAGCTGTAAACTGACAATCTTGATCATTGAAGTCCTAACATTAGTTTTTGTGCATATAACTTCTAACACATTAAAAACTGTCTTACAGCATTGCAGAAAACATTGTACTTCATAAGACATAAGCTTGTTTCAGTTTGGCAAGATTTGCACTGAATACTGAATGAAACAGCTTTATCTAATAGAGAGAAAAGCTTTTGAGCAGATTTGGGCTTGATTTCACTTCATTTGAACAGAAACACTATTTCAACATTACTGGACTCAGAAAGCTGTAAACTGACAATCTTGATCATTGCAGTCCTAACATTAGTTTTTGTGCATATAACTTCTAACACATTAAAAACTGTCTTACAGCATTGCAGAAAACATTGTACTTCATAAGGCATACGCTTGTTTCAGTTTGGCAAGATTTGCACTGAATATTGAATGAAACAGCTTTATCTAATAGAGAGAAAAGATTTTGAGCAGATTTGGGCTTGATTTCACTTCATTTCAACAGAAACACTATTTCAGCATTACTGGACTCAGAAAGCTGTAAACTGACAATCTTGATCATTGAAGTCCTAACATAAGTTTTTGTGCATATAACTTCTAACACATTAAAAACTGTCTTACAGCATTGCAGAAAACATTGTACTTCATAAGACATAAGCTTGTTTCAGTTTGGCAAGATTTGCACTGAATACTGAATGAAACAGCTTTATCTAATAGAGAGAAAAGCTTTTGAGCAGATTTGGGCTTGATTTCACTTCATTTGAACAGAAACACTATTTCAGCATTACTGGACTCAGAAAGCTGTAAACTGACAATCTTGATCATTGAAGTCCTAACATAAGTTTTTGTGCATATAACTTCTAACACATTAAAAACTGTCTTACAGCATTGCAGAAAACATTGTACTTCACAAGACATAAGCTTGTTTCAGTTTGGCAAGATTTGCACTGAATACTGAATGAAACAGCTTTATCTAATAGAGAGAAAAGCTTTTGAGCAGATTTGGGCTTGATTTCACTTCATTTCAACAGAAACACTATTTCAGCATTACTGGACTCAGAAAGCTGTAAACTGACAATCTTGATCATTGAAGTCCTAACATAAGTTTTTGTGCATATAACTTCTAACACATTAAAAACTGTCTTACAGCATTGCAGAAAACATTGTACTTCATAAGGCATAAGCTTGTTTCAGTTTGGCAAGATTTGCACTGAATATTGAATGAAACAGCTTTCTCTAATAGAGAGAAAAGCTTTTGAGCAGATTTGGGCTTGATTTCACTTCATTTGAACAGAAACACTATTTCAACATTACTGGACTCAGAAAGCTGTAAACTGACAATCTTGATCATTGCAGTCCTAACATAAGTTTTTGTGCATATAACTTCTAACACATTAAAAACTGTCTTACAGCATTGCAGAAAACATTGTACTTCATAAGACATAAGCTTGTTTCAGTTTGGCAAGATTTGCACTGAATACTGAATGAAACAGCTTTATCTAATAGAGAGAAAAGCTTTTGAGCAGATTTGGGCTTGATTTCACTTCATTTGAACAGAAACACTATTTCAGCATTACTGGACTCAGAAAGCTGTAAACTGACAATCTTGATCATTGAAGTCCTAACATAAGTTTTTGTGCATATAACTTCTAACACATTAAAAACTGTCTTACAGCATTGCAGAAAACATTGTACTTCATAAGACATAAGCTTGTTTCAGTTTGGCAAGATTTGCACTGAATACTGAATGAAACAGCTTTATCTAATAGAGAGAAAAGCTTTTGAGCAGATTTGGGCTTGATTTCACTTCATTTGAACAGAAACACTATTTCAGCATTACTGGACTCAGAAAGCTGTAAACTGACAATCTTGATCATTGAAGTCCTAACATTAGTTTTTGTGCATATAACTTCTAACACATTAAAAACTGTCTTACAGCATTGCAGAAAACATTGTACTTCATAAGGCATAAGCTTGTTTCAGTTTGGCAAGATTTGCACTGAATACTGAATGAAACAGCTTTCTCTATTAGAGAGAAAAGCTTTTGAGCAGATTTGGGCTTGATTTCACTTCATTTGAACAGAAACACTATTTCAGCATTAATGGACTCAGAAATCTGTAAACTGACAATCTTGATCATTGAAGTCCTAACATTAGTTTTTGTGCATATAACTTCTAACACATTAAAAACTGTCTTACAGCATTGCAGAAAACATTGTACTTCATAAGGCATAAGCTTGTTTCAGTTTGGCAAGATTTGCACTGAATACTGAATGAAACAGCTTTCTCTAATAGAGAGAAAAGCTTTTGAGCAGATTTGGGCTTGATTTCACTTCATTTGAACAGAAACACTATTTCAACATTACTGGACTCAGAAAGCTGTAAACTGACAATCTTGATCATTGCAGTCCTAACATTAGTTTTTGTGCATATAACTTCTAACACATTAAAAACTGTCTTACAGCATTGCAGAAAACATTGTACTTCATAAGGCATAAGCTTGTTTCAGTTTGGCAAGATTTGCACTGAATACTGAATGAAACAGCTTTATCTAATAGAGAGAAAAGCTTTTGAGCAGATTTGGGCTTGATTTCACTTCATTTGAACAGAAACACTATTTCAGCATTACTGGACTCAGAAAGCTGTAAACTGACAATCTTGATCATTGAAGTCCTAACATTAGTTTTTGTGCATATAACTTCTAACACATTAAAAACGGTCTTACAGCATTGCAGAAAACGTTGTACTTCATAAGGCATAAGCTTGTTTCAGTTTGGCAAGATTTGCACTGAATATTGAATGAAACAGCTTTTTCTAATAGAGAGAAAAGCTTTTGAGCAGATTTGGGCTTGATTTCACTTCATTTCAACAGAAACACTATTTCAGCATTACTGGACTCAGAAAGCTGTAAACTGACAATCTTGATCATTGAAGTCCTAGCATAAGTTTTTGTGCATATAACTTCTAACACATTAAAAGCTGTCTTACAGCATTGCAGAAAACATTGTACTTCATAAGACATAAGCTTGTTTCAGTTTGGCAAGATTTGCACTGAATACTGAATGAAACAGCTTTATCTAATAGAGAGAAAAGCTTTTGAGCAGATTTGGGCTTGATTTCACTTCATTTCAACAGAAACACTATTTCAGCATTACTGGACTCAGAAAGCTGTAAACTGACAATCTTGATCATTGAAGTCCTAACATTAGTTTTTGTGCATATAACTTCTAACACATTAAAAACTGTCTTACAGCATTGCAGAAAACATTGTACTTCATAAGACATAAGCTTGTTTCAGTTTGGCAAGATTTGCACTGAATACTGAATGAAACAGCTTTATCTAATAGAGAGAAAAGCTTTTGAGCAGATTTGGGCTTGATTTCACTTCATTTCAACAGAAACACTATTTCAGCATTACTGGACTCAGAAAGCTGTAAACTGACAATCTTGATCATTGAAGTCCTAACATCAGTTTTTGTGCATATAACTTCTAACACATTAAAAACTGTCTTACAGCATTGCAGAAAACATTGTACTTCATAAGACATAAGCTTGTTTCAGTTTGGCAAGATTTGCACTGAATACTGAATGAAACAGCTTTATCTAATAGAGAGAAAAGCTTTTGAGCAGATTTGGGCTTGATTTCACTTCATTTCAACAGAAACACTATTTCAGCATTACTGGACTCAGAAAGCTGTAAACTGACAATCTTGATCATTGAAGTCCTAACATTAGTTTTTGTGCATATAACTTCTAACACATTAAAAACTGTCTTACAGCATTGCAGAAAACATTGTACTTCATAAGACATAAGCTTGTTTCAGTTTGGCAAGATTTGCACTGAATACTGAATGAAACAGCTTTATCTAATAGAGAGAAAAGCTTTTGAGCAGATTTGGGCTTGATTTCACTTCATTTCAACAGAAACACTATTTCAGCATTACTGGACTCAGAAAGCTGTAAACTGACAATCTTGATCATTGAAGTCCTAACATAAGTTTTTGTGCATATAACTTCTAACACATTAAAAACTGTCTTACAGCATTGCAGAAAACATTGTACTTCATAAGACATAAGCTTGTTTCAGTTTGGCAAGATTTGCACTGAATACTGAATGAAACAGCTTTATCTAATAGAGAGAAAAGCTTTTGAGCAGATTTGGGCTTGATTTCACTTCATTTGAACAGAAACACTATTTCAACATTACTGGACTCAGAAAGCTGTAAACTGACAATCTTGATCATTGCAGTCCTAACATTAGTTTGTGTGCATATAACTTCTAACACATTAAAAACTGTCTTACAGCATTGCAGAAAACATTGTACTTCATAAGACATAAGCTTGTTTCAGTTTGGCAAGATTTGCACTGAATACTGAATGAAACAGCTTTATCTAATAGAGAGAAAAGCTTTTGAGCAGATTTGGGCTTGATTTCACTTCATTTCAACAGAAACACTATTTCAACATTACTGGACTCAGAAAGCTGTAAACTGACAATCTTGATCATTGAGGTTCTAACATTACATTTTGTGTATATAACTTCTAACACATTAAAAACTGTCTTACAGCATTGCAAAAAATATTTCATTTCATAAGACATAAGCAAGTTTCAGTTTGGCAAGATTTGCACTGAATACTGAATGAAACAGCTTTATCTAATAGAGAGAAAAGCTTTTGAGCAGATTTGGGCTTGATTTCACTTCATTTGAACAGAAACACTATTTCAACATTACTGGACTCAGAAAGCTGTAAACTGACAATCTTGATCATTGCAGTCCTAACATTAGTTTTTGTGCATATAACTTCTAACACATTAAAAACTGTCTTACAGCATTGCAGAAAACATTGTACTTCATAAGACATAAGCTTGTTTCAGTTTGGCAAGATTTGCACTGAATACTGAATGAAACAGCTTTATCTAATAGAGAGAAAAGCTTTTGAGCAGATTTGGGCTTGATTTCACTTCATTTGAACAGAAACACTATTTCAGCATTACTGGACTCAGAAAGCTGTAAACTGACAATCTTGATCATTGAAGTCCTAACATTAGTTTTTGTGCATATAACTTCTAACACATTAAAAACTGTCTTACAGCATTGCAGAAAACGTTGTACTTCATAAGGCATAAGCTTGTTTCAGTTTGGCAAGATTTGCACTGAATATTGAATGAAACAGCTTTTTCTAATAGAGAGAAAAGCTTTTGAGCAGATTTGGGCTTGATTTCACTTCATTTCAACAGAAACACTATTTCAGCATTACTGGACTCAGAAAGCTGTAAACTGACAATCTTGATCATTGAAGTCCTAACATAAGTTTTTGTGCATATAACTTCTAACACATTAAAAACTGTCTTACAGCATTGCAGAAAACATTGTACTTCATAAGACATAAGCTTGTTTCAGTTTGGCAAGATTTGCACTGAATACTGAATGAAACAGCTTTATCTAATAGAGAGAAAAGCTTTTGAGCAGATTTGGGCTTGATTTCACTTCATTTCAACAGAAACACTATTTCAGCATTACTGGACTCAGAAAGCTGTAAACTGACAATCTTGATCATTGAAGTCCTAACATTAGTTTTTGTGCATATAACTTCTAACACATTAAAAACTGTCTTACAGCATTGCAGAAAACATTGTACTTCATAAGACATAAGCTTGTTTCAGTTTGGCAAGATTTGCACTGAATACTGAATGAAACAGCTTTATCTAATAGAGAGAAAAGCTTTTGAGCAGATTTGGGCTTGATTTCACTTCATTTGAACAGAAACACTATTTCAGCATTACTGGACTCAGAAAGCTGTAAACTGACAATCTTGATCATTGAAGTCCTAACATTAGTTTTTGTGCATATAACTTCTAACACATTAAAAACTGTCTTACAGCATTGCAGAAAACGTTGTACTTCATAAGGCATAAGCTTGTTTCAGTTTGGCAAGATTTGCACTGAATATTGAATGAAACAGCTTTTTCTAATAGAGAGAAAAGCTTTTGAGCAGATTTGGGCTTGATTTCACTTCATTTCAACAGAAACACTATTTCAGCATTACTGGACTCAGAAAGCTGTAAACTGACAATCTTGATCATTGAAGTCCTAACATAAGTTTTTGTGCATATAACTTCTAACACATTAAAAACTGTCTTACAGCATTGCAGAAAACATTGTACTTCATAAGACATAAGCTTGTTTCAGTTTGGCAAGATTTGCACTGAATACTGAATGAAACAGCTTTATCTAATAGAGAGAAAAGCTTTTGAGCAGATTTGGGCTTGATTTCACTTCATTTCAACAGAAACACTATTTCAGCATTACTGGACTCAGAAAGCTGTAAACTGACAATCTTGATCATTGAAGTCCTAACATTAGTTTTTGTGCATATAACTTCTAACACATTAAAAACTGTCTTACAGCATTGCAGAAAACATTGTACTTCATAAGACATAAGCTTGTTTCAGTTTGGCAAGATTTGCACTGAATACTGAATGAAACAGCTTTATCTAATAGAGAGAAAAGCTTTTGAGCAGATTTGGGCTTGATTTCACTTCATTTCAACAGAAACACTATTTCAGCATTACTGGACTCAGAAAGCTGTAAACTGACAATCTTGATCATTGAAGTCCTAACATAAGTTTTTGTGCATATAACTTCTAACACATTAAAAACTGTCTTACAGCATTGCAGAAAACATTGTACTTCATAAGACATAAGCTTGTTTCAGTTTGGCAAGATTTGCACTGAATACTGAATGAAACAGCTTTATCTAATAGAGAGAAAAGCTTTTGAGCAGATTTGGGCTTGATTTCACTTCATTTCAACAGAAACACTATTTCAGCATTACTGGACTCAGAAAGCTGTAAACTGACAATCTTGATCATTGAAGTCCTAACATTAGTTTTTGTGCATATAACTTCTAACACATTAAAAACTGTCTTACAGCATTGCAGAAAACATTGTACTTCATAAGACATAAGCTTGTTTCAGTTTGGCAAGATTTGCACTGAATACTGAATGAAACAGCTTTATCTAATAGAGAGAAAAGCTTTTGAGCAGATTTGGGCTTGATTTCACTTCATTTGAACAGAAACACTATTTCAACATTACTGGACTCAGAAAGCTGTAAACTGACAATCTTGATCATTGCAGTCCTAACATTAGTTTTTGTGCATATAACTTCTAACACATTAAAAACTGTCTTACAGCATTTCAGAAAACATTGTACTTCAAAAGACATAAGCTTGTTTCAGTTTGGCAAGATTTGCACTGAATACTGAATGAAACAGCTTTATCTAATAGAGAGAAAAGCTTTTGAGCAGATTTGGGCTTGATTTCACTTCATTTGAACAGAAACACTATTTCAACATTACTGGACTCAGAAAGCTGTAAACTGACAATCTTGATCATTGCAGTCCTAACATTAGTTTTTGTGCATATAACTTCTAACACATTAAAAACTGTCTTACAGCATTGCAGAAAACATTGTACTTCATAAGGCATACGCTTGTTTCAGTTTGGCAAGATTTGCACTGAATATTGAATGAAACAGCTTTCTCTAATAGAGAGAAAAGCTTTTGAGCAGATTTGGGCTTGATTTCACTTCATTTGAACAGAAACACTATTTCAACATTACTGGACTCAGAAAGCTGTAAACTGACAATCTTGATCATTGCAGTCCTAACATTAGTTTTTGTGTATATAACTTCTAACACATTAAAAACTGTCTTACAGCATTGCAGAAAACATTGTACTTCATAAGACATAAGCTTGTTTCAGTTTGGCAAGATTTGCACTGAATACTGAATGAAACAGCTTTATCTAATAGAGAGAAAAGCTTTTGAGCAGATTTGGGCTTGATTTCACTTCATTTGAACAGAAACACTATTTCAGCATTACTGGACTCAGAAAGCTGTAAACTGACAATCTTGATCATTGAAGTACTAACATTAGTTTTTGTGCATATAACTTCTAACACATTAAAAACTGTCTTACAGCATTGCAGAAAACATTGTACTTCATAAGACATAAGCTTGTTTCAGTTTGGCAAGATTTGCACTGAATACTGAATGAAACAGCTTTATCTAATAGAGAGAAAAGCTTTTGAGCAGATTTGGGCTTGATTTCACTTCATTTGAACAGAAACACTATTTCAGCATTACTGGACTCAGAAAGCTGTAAACTGACAATCTTGATCATTGAAGTCCTAACATAAGTTTTTGTGCATATAACTTCTAACACATTAAAAACTGTCTTACAGCATTGCAGAAAACATTGTACTTCATAAGACATAAGCTTGTTTCAGTTTGGCAAGATTTGCACTGAATACTGAATGAAACAGCTTTATCTAATAGAGAGAAAAGCTTTTGAGCAGATTTGGGCTTGATTTCACTTCATTTCAACAGAAACACTATTTCAGCATTACTGGACTCAGAAAGCTGTAAACTGACAATCTTGATCATTGAAGTCCTAACATTAGTTTTTGTGCATATAACTTCTAACACATTAAAAACTGTCTTACAGCATTGCAGAAAACATTGTACTTCATAAGACATAAGCTTGTTTCAGTTTGGCAAGATTTGCACTGAATACTGAATGAAACAGCTTTATCTAATAGAGAGAAAAGCTTTTGAGCAGATTTGGGCTTGATTTCACTTCATTTCAACAGAAACACTATTTCAGCATTACTGGACTCAGAAAGCTGTAAACTGACAATCTTGATCATTGAAGTCCTAACATAAGTTTTTGTGCATATAACTTCTAACACATTAAAAACTGTCTTACAGCATTGCAGAAAACATTGTACTTCATAAGACATAAGCTTGTTTCAGTTTGGCAAGATTTGCACTGAATACTGAATGAAACAGCTTTATCTAATAGAGAGAAAAGCTTTTGAGCAGATTTGGGCTTGATTTCACTTCATTTGAACAGAAACACTATTTCAACATTACTGGACTCAGAAAGCTGTAAACTGACAATCTTGATCATTGCAGTCCTAACATTAGTTTTTGTGTATATAACTTCTAACACATTAAAAACTGTCTTACAGCATTGCAGAAAACATTTTATTTCATAAGACATAAGCATGTTTCAGTTTGGCAAGATTTGCACTGAATACTGAATGAAACAGCTTTCTCTAATAGAGAGAAAAGCTTTTGAGCAGATTTGGGCTTGATTTCACTTCATTTGAACAGAAACACTATTTCAGCATTACTGGACTCAGAAAGCTGTAAACTGACAATCTTGATCATTGAAGTCCTAACATAAGTTTTTGTGCATATAACTTCTAACACATTAAAAACTGTCTTACAGCATTGCAGAAAACATTGTACTTCATAAGACATAAGCTTGTTTCAGTTTGGCAAGATTTGCACTGAATACTGAATGAAACAGCTTTATCTAATAGAGAGAAAAGCTTTTGAGCAGATTTGGGCTTGATTTCACTTCATTTGAACAGAAACACTATTTCAGCATTACTGGACTCAGAAAGCTGTAAACTGACAATCTTGATCATTGAAGTCCTAACATTAGTTTTTGTGCATATAACTTCTAACACATTAAAAACTGTCTTACAGCATTGCAGAAAACATTGTACTTCATAAGGCATAAGCTTGTTTCAGTTTGGCAAGATTTGCACTGAATATTGAATGAAACAGCTTTATCTAATAGAGAGAAAAGCTTTTGAGCAGATTTGGGCTTGATTTCACTTCATTTCAACAGAAACACTATTTCAGCATTACTGGACTCAGAAAGCTGTAAACTGACAATCTTGATCATTGAAGTCCTAACATAAGTTTTTGTGCATATAACTTCTAACACATTAAAAACTGTCTTACAGCATTGCAGAAAACATTGTACTTCATAAGACATAAGCTTGTTTCAGTTTGGCAAGATTTGCACTGAATACTGAATGAAACAGCTTTATCTAATAGAGAGAAAAGCTTTTGAGCAGATTTGGGCTTGATTTCACTTCATTTCAACAGAAACACTATTTCAGCATTACTGGACTCAGAAAGCTGTAAACTGACAATCTTGATCATTGCAGTCCTAACATTAGTTTTTGTGTATATAACTTCTAACACATTAAAAACTGTCTTACAGCATTGCAGAAAACATTTTATTTCATAAGACATAAGCATGTTTCAGTTTGGCAAGATTTGCACTGAATACTGAATGAAACAGCTTTATCTAATAGAGAGAAAAGCTTTTGAGCAGATTTGGGCTTGATTTCACTTCATTTGAACAGAAACACTATTTCAGCATTACTGGACTCAGAAAGCTGTAAACTGACAATCTTGATCATTGAAGTCCTAACATAAGTTTTTGTGCATATAACTTCTAACACATTAAAAACTGTCTTACAGCATTGCAGAAAACATTGTACTTCATAAGGCATAAGCTTTTTCAGTTTGGCAAGATTTGCACTGAATACTGAATGAAACAGCTTTATCTAATAGAGAGAAAAGCTTTTGAGCAGACTTGGGCTTGATTTCACTTCATTTCAACAGAAACACTATTTCAGCATTACTGGACTCAGAAAGCTGTAAACTGACAATCTTGATCATTGAAGTCCTAACATTAGTTTTTGTGCATATAACTTCTAACACATTAAAAACTGTCTTACAGCATTGCAGAAAACATTGTACTTCATAAGACATAAGCTTGTTTCAGTTTGGCAAGATTTGCACTGAATACTGAATGAAACAGCTTTATCTAATAGAGAGAAAAGCTTTTGAGCAGATTTGGGCTTGATTTCACTTCATTTCAACAGAAACACTATTTCAGCATTACTGGACTCAGAAAGCTGTAAACTGACAATATTGATCATTGAAGTCCTAACATAAGATTTTGTGCATATAACTTCTAACACATTAAAAACTGTCTTACAGCATTGCAGAAAACATTGTACTTCATAAGACATAAGCTTGTTTCAGTTTGGCAAGATTTGCACTGAATATTGAATGAAACAGCTTTCTCTAATAGAGAGAAAAGCTTTTGAGCAGATTTGGGCTTGATTTCACTTCATTTGAACAGAAACACTATTTCAACATTACTGGACTCAGAAAGCTGTAAACTGCCAATCTTGATCATTGAAGTTCTAACATTAGTTTTTGTGTATATAACTTCTAACACATTAAAAACTGTCTTACAGCATTGCAAAAAACATTTCATTTCATAAGACATAAGCTTGTTTCAGTTTGGCAAGATTTGCACTGAATACTCAATGAAACCGCATTCTCTATTAGAGAGAAAAGCTTTTGAGCAGATTTGGGCTTGATTTCACTTCATTTGAACAGAAACACTATTTCAGCATTACTGGACTCAGAAAGCTGTAAACTGACAATCTTGATCATTGAAGTCCTAACATAAGTTTTTGTGCATATAACTTCTAACACATTAAAAACTGTCTTACAGCATTGCAGAAAACATTGTACTTCATAAGGCATAAGCTTGTTTCAGTTTGGCAAGATTTGCACTGAATACTGAATGAAACAGCTTTATCTAATAGAGAGAAAAGCTTTTGAGCAGATTTGGGCTTGATTTCACTTCATTTCAACAGAAACACTATTTCAGCATTACTGGACTCAGAAAGCTGTAAACTGACAATCTTGATCATTGAAGTCCTAACATAAGTTTTTGTGCATATAACTTCTAACACATTAAAAACTGTCTTACAGCATTGCAGAAAACATTGTACTTCAAAAGACATAAGCTTGTTTCAGTTTGGCAAGATTTGCACTGAATACTGAATGAAACAGCTTTATCTAATAGAGAGAAAAGCTTTTGAGCAGATTTGGGCTTGATTTCACTTCATTTGAACAGAAACACTATTTCAGCATTACTGGACTCAGAAAGCTGTAAACTGACAATCTTGATCATTGCAGTCCTAACATTAGTTTTTGTGCATATAACTTCTAACACATTAAAAACTGTCTTACAGCATTGCAGAAAACATTGTACTTCAAAAGACATAAGCTTGTTTCAGTTTGGCAAGATTTGCACTGAATACTGAATGAAACAGCTTTATCTAATAGAGAGAAAAGCTTTTGAGCAGATTTGGGCTTGATTTCACTTCATTTGAACAGAAACACTATTTCAACATTACTGGACTCAGAAAGCTGTAAACTGACAATCTTGATCATTGCAGTCCTAACATTAGTTTTTGTGTATATAACTTCTAACACATTAAAAACTGTCTTACAGCATTGCAGAAAACATTGTACTTCATAAGGCATACGCTTGTTTCAGTTTGGCAAGATTTGCACTGAATATTGAATGAAACAGCTTTATCTAATAGAGAGAAAAGCTTTTGAGCAGATTTGGGCTTGATTTCACTTCATTTGAACAGAAACACTATTTCAGCATTACTGGACTCAGAAAGCTGTAAACTGACAATCTTGATCATTGAAGTCCTAACATTAGTTTTTGTGCATATAACTTCTAACACATTAAAAACTGTCTTACAGCATTGCAGAAAACATTGTACTTCATAAGACATAAGCTTGTTTCAGTTTGGCAAGATTTGCACTGAATACTGAATGAAACAGCTTTATCTAATAGAGAGAAAAGCTTTTGAGCAGATTTGGGCTTGATTTCACTTCATTTGAACAGAAACACTATTTCAGCATTACTGGACTCAGAAAGCTGTAAACTGACAATCTTGATCATTGAAGTCCTAACATTAGTTTTTGTGCATATAACTTCTAACACATTAAAAACTGTCTTACAGCATTGCAGAAAACATTGTACTTCATAAGGCATAAGCTTGTTTCAGTTTGGCAAGATTTGCACTGAATATTGAATGAAACAGCTTTCTCTAATAGAGAGAAAAGCTTTTGAGCAGATTTGGGCTTGATTTCACTTCATTTGAACAGAAACACTATTTCAACATTACTGGACTCAGAAAGCTGTAAACTGACAATCTTGATCATTGCAGTCCTAACATTAGTTTTTGTGCAGATAACTTCTAACACATTAAAAACTGTCTTACAGCATTGCAGAAAACATTGTACTTCATAAGACATAAGCTTGTTTCAGTTTGGCAAGATTTGCACTGAATACTGAATGAAACAGCTTTATCTAATAGAGAGAAAAGCTTTTGAGCAGATTTGGGCTTGATTTCACTTCATTTGAACAGAAACACTATTTCAGCATTACTGGACTCAGAAAGCTGTAAACTGACAATCTTGATCATTGAAGTCCTAACATAAGTTTTTGTGCATATAACTTCTAACACATTAAAAACTGTCTTACAGCATTGCAGAAAACATTGTACTTCATAAGACATAAGCTTGTTTCAGTTTGGCAAGATTTGC
This sequence comes from Carassius gibelio, assembly GCF_023724105.1. Lineage (NCBI taxonomy): Eukaryota > Metazoa > Chordata > Actinopteri > Cypriniformes > Cyprinidae > Carassius > Carassius gibelio. The sequence goes on from NC_068392.1 coordinate 24,791,419, forward strand.
ACTGAATACTGAATGAAACAGCTTTATCTAATAGAGAGAAAAGCTTTTGAGCAGATTTGGGCTTGATTTCACTTCATTTGAACAGAAACACTATTTCAGCATTACTGGACTCAGAAAGCTGTAAACTGACAATCTTGATCATTGAAGTCCTAACATTAGTTTTTGTGCATATAACTTCTAACACATTAAAAACTGTCTTACAGCATTGCAGAAAACATTGTACTTCATAAGGCATAAGCTTGTTTCAGTTTGGCAAGATTTGCACTGAATATTGAATGAAACAGCTTTATCTAATAGAGAGAAAAGCTTTTGAGCAGATTTGGGCTTGATTTCACTTCATTTCAACAGAAACACTATTTCAGCATTACTGGACTCAGAAAGCTGTAAACTGACAATCTTGATCATTGAAGTCCTAACATAAGTTTTTGTGCATATAACTTCTAACACATTAAAAACTGTCTTACAGCATTGCAGAAAACATTGTACTTCATAAGACATAAGCTTGTTTCAGTTTGGCAAGATTTGCACTGAATACTGAATGAAACAGCTTTATCTAATAGAGAGAAAAGCTTTTGAGCAGATTTGGGCTTGATTTCACTTCATTTCAACAGAAACACTATTTCAGCATTACTGGACTCAGAAAGCTGTAAACTGACAATCTTGATCATTGAAGTCCTAACATTAGTTTTTGTGCATATAACTTCTAACACATTAAAAACTGTCTTACAGCATTGCAGAAAACATTGTACTTCATAAGACATAAGCTTGTTTCAGTTTGGCAAGATTTGCACTGAATACTGAATGAAACAGCTTTATCTAATAGAGAGAAAAGCTTTTGAGCAGATTTGGGCTTGATTTCACTTCATTTGAACAGAAACACTATTTCAACATTACTGGACTCAGAAAGCTGTAAACTGACAATCTTGATCATTGCAGTCCTAACATTAGTTTTTGTGTATATAACTTCTAACACATTAAAAACTGTCTTACAGCATTGCAGAAAACATTTTATTTCATAAGACATAAGCATGTTTCAGTTTGGCAAGATTTGCACTGAATACTGAATGAAACAGCTTTATCTAATAGAGAGAAAAGCTTTTGAGCAGATTTGGGCTTGATTTCACTTCATTTGAACAGAAACACTATTTCAGCATTACTGGACTCAGAAAGCTGTAAACTGACAATCTTGATCATTGAAGTCCTAACATAAGTTTTTGTGCATATAACTTCTAACACATTAAAAACTGTCTTACAGCATTGCAGAAAACATTGTACTTCATAAGGCATAAGCTTTTTCAGTTTGGCAAGATTTGCACTGAATACTGAATGAAACAGCTTTATCTAATAGAGAGAAAAGCTTTTGAGCAGACTTGGGCTTGATTTCACTTCATTTCAACAGAAACACTATTTCAGCATTACTGGACTCAGAAAGCTGTAAACTGACAATCTTGATCATTGAAGTCCTAACATTAGTTTTTGTGCATATAACTTCTAACACATTAAAAACTGTCTTACAGCATTGCAGAAAACATTGTACTTCATAAGACATAAGCTTGTTTCAGTTTGGCAAGATTTGCACTGAATACTGAATGAAACAGCTTTATCTAATAGAGAGAAAAGCTTTTGAGCAGATTTGGGCTTGATTTCACTTCATTTCAACAGAAACACTATTTCAGCATTACTGGACTCAGAAAGCTGTAAACTGACAATATTGATCATTGAAGTCCTAACATAAGATTTTGTGCATATAACTTCTAACACATTAAAAACTGTCTTACAGCATTGCAGAAAACATTGTACTTCATAAGACATAAGCTTGTTTCAGTTTGGCAAGATTTGCACTGAATATTGAATGAAACAGCTTTCTCTAATAGAGAGAAAAGCTTTTGAGCAGATTTGGGCTTGATTTCACTTCATTTCAACAGAAACACTATTTCAGCATTACTGGACTCAGAAAGCTGTAAACTGACAATCTTGATCATTGAAGTCCTAACATAAGTTTTTGTGCATATAACTTCTAACACATTAAAAGCTGTCTTACAGCATTGCAGAAAACATTGTATTTCATAAGACATAAGCTTGTTTCAGTTTGGCAAGATTTGCACTGAATACTGAATGAAACAGCTTTATCTAATAGAGAGAAAAGCTTTTGAGCAGATTTGGGCTTGATTTCACTTCATTTCAACAGAAACACTATTTCAGCATTACTGGACTCAGAAAGCTGTAAACTGACAATCTTGATCATTGAAGTCCTAACATTAGTTTTTGTGCATATAACTTCTAACACATTAAAAACTGTCTTACAGCATTGCAGAAAACATTGTACTTCATAAGACATAAGCTTGTTTCAGTTTGGCAAGATTTGCACTGAATACTGAATGAAACAGCTTTATCTAATAGAGAGAAAAGCTTTTGAGCAGATTTGGGCTTGATTTCACTTCATTTCAACAGAAACACTATTTCAGCATTACTGGACTCAGAAAGCTGTAAACTGACAATCTTGATCATTGAAGTCCTAACATAAGTTTTTGTGCAAATAACTTCTAACACATTAAAAACTGTCTTACAGCATTGCAGAAAACATTGTACTTCATAAGGCAAAAGCTTGTTTCAGTTTGGCAAGATTTGCACTGAATATTGAATGAAACAGCTTTCTCTAATAGAGAGAAAAGCTTTTGAGCAGATTTGGGCTTGATTTCACTTCATTTGAACAGAAACACTATTTCAGCATTACTGGACTCAGAAAGCTGTAAACTGACAATCTTGATCATTGAAGTCCTAACATAAGTTTTTGTGCATATAACTTCTAACACATTAAAAGCTGTCTTACAGCATTGCAGAAAACATTGTACTTCATAAGACATGAGCTTGTTTCAGTTTGGCAAGATTTGCACTGAATACTGAATGAAACAGCTTTATCTAATAGAGAGAAAAGCTTTTGAGCAGATTTGGGCTTGATTTCACTTCATTTCAACAGAAACACTATTTCAACATTACTGGACTCAGAAAGCTGTAAACTGACAATCTTGATCATTGAAGTCCTAACATAAGTTTTTGTGCATATAACTTCTAACACATTAAAAACTGTCTTACAGCATTGCAGAAAACATTGTACTTCATAAGACATAAGCTTGTTTCAGTTTGGCAAGATTTGCACTGAATACTGAATGAAACAGCTTTATCTAATAGAGAGAAAAGCTTTTGAGCAGATTTGGGCTTGATTTCACTTCATTTGAACAGAAACACTATTTCAGCATTACTGGACTCAGAAAGCTGTAAACTGACAATCTTGATCATTGAAGTCCTAACATTAGTTTTTGTGCATATAACTTCTAACACATTAAAAACTGTCTTACAGCATTGCAGAAAACATTGTACTTCATAAGGCATAAGCTTGTTTCAATTTGGCAAGATTTGCACTGAATACTGAATGAAACAGCTTTATCTAATAGAGAGAAAAGCTTTTGAGCAGATTTGGGCTTGATTTCACTTCATTTCAACAGAAACACTATTTCAGCATTACTGGACTCAGAAAGCTGTAAACTGACAATCTTGATCATTGAAGTCCTAACATAAGTTTTTGTGCATATAACTTCTAACACATTAAAAACTGTCTTACAGCATTGCAGAAAACATTGTACTTCATAAGACATAAGCTTGTTTCAGTTTGGCAAGATTTGCACTGAATACTGAATGAAACAGCTTTATCTAATAGAGAGAAAAGCTTTTGAGCAGATTTGGGCTTGATTTCACTTCATTTCAACAGAAACACTATTTCAGCATTACTGGACTCAGAAAGCTGTAAACTGACAATCTTGATCATTGAAGTCCTAACATTAGTTTTTGTGCATATAACTTCTAACACATTAAAAACTGTCTTACAGCATTGCAGAAAACATTGTACTTCATAAGACATAAGCTTGTTTCAGTTTGGCAAGATTTGCACTGAATACTGAATGAAACAGCTTTATCTAATAGAGAGAAAAGCTTTTGAGCAGATTTGGGCTTGATTTCACTTCATTTCAACAGAAACACTATTTCAGCATTACTGGACTCAGAAAGCTGTAAACTGACAATCTTGATCATTGAAGTCCTAACATAAGTTTTTGTGCATATAACTTCTAACACATTAAAAACTGTCTTACAGCATTGCAGAAAACATTGTACTTCATAAGACATAAGCTTGTTTCAGTTTGGCAAGATTTGCACTGAATACTGAATGAAACAGCTTTATCTAATAGAGAGAAAAGCTTTTGAGCAGATTTGGGCTTGATTTCACTTCATTTGAACAGAAACACTATTTCAACATTACTGGACTCAGAAAGCTGTAAACTGACAATCTTGATCATTGCAGTCCTAACAATAGTTTTTGTGTATATAACTTCTAACACATTAAAAACTGTCTTACAGCATTGCAGAAAACATTTTATTTCATAAGACATAAGCATGTTTCAGTTTGGCAAGATTTGCACTGAATACTGAATGAAACAGCTTTCTCTAATAGAGAGAAAAGCTTTTGAGCAGATTTGGGCTTGATTTCACTTCATTTGAACAGAAACACTATTTCAGCATTACTGGACTCAGAAAGCTGTAAACTGACAATCTTGATCATTGAAGTCCTAACATTAGTTTTTGTGCATATAACTTCTAACACATTAAAAACTGTCTTACAGCATTGCAGAAAACATTGTACTTCATAAGGCATAAGCTTGTTTCAGTTTGGCAAGATTTGCACTGAATATTGAATGAAACAGCTTTATCTAATAGAGAGAAAAGCTTTTGAGCAGATTTGGGCTTGATTTCACTTCATTTGAACAGAAACACTATTTCAGCATTACTGGACTCAGAAAGCTGTAAACTGACAATCTTGATCATTGAAGTCCTAACATAAGTTTTTGTGCATATAACTTCTAACACATTAAAAACTGTCTTACAGCATTGCAGAAAACATTGTACTTCATAAGACATAAGCTTGTTTCAGTTTGGCAAGATTTGCACTGAATACTGAATGAAACAGCTTTATCTAATAGAGAGAAAAGCTTTTGAGCAGATTTGGGCTTGATTTCACTTCATTTCAACAGAAACACTATTTCAGCATTACTGGACTCAGAAAGCTGTAAACTGACAATCTTGATCATTGAAGTCCTAACATTAGTTTTTGTGCATATAACTTCTAACACATTAAAAACTGTCTTACAGCATTGCAGAAAACATTGTACTTCATAAGACATAAGCTTGTTTCAGTTTAGCAAGATTTGCACTGAATACTGAATGAAACAGCTTTATCTAATAGAGAGAAAAGCTTTTGAGCAGATTTGGGCTTGATTTCACTTCATTTGAACAGAAACACTATTTCAACATTACTGGACTCAGAAAGCTGTAAACTGACAATCTTGATCATTGCAGTCCTAACATTAGTTTTTGTGTATATAACTTCTAACACATTAAAAACTGTCTTACAGCATTGCAGAAAACATTTTATTTCATAAGACATAAGCATGTTTCAGTTTGGCAAGATTTGCACTGAATACTGAATGAAACAGCTTTATCTAATAGAGAGAAAAGCTTTTGAGCAGATTTGGGCTTGATTTCACTTCATTTGAACAGAAACACTATTTCAGCATTACTGGACTCAGAAAGCTGTAAACTGACAATCTTGATCATTGAAGTCCTAACATAAGTTTTTGTGCATATAACTTCTAACACATTAAAAACTGTCTTACAGCATTGCAGAAAACATTGTACTTCATAAGGCATAAGCTTTTTCAGTTTGGCAAGATTTGCACTGAATACTGAATGAAACAGCTTTATCTAATAGAGAGAAAAGCTTTTGAGCAGACTTGGGCTTGATTTCACTTCATTTCAACAGAAACACTATTTCAGCATTACTGGACTCAGAAAGCTGTAAACTGACAATCTTGATCATTGAAGTCCTAACATTAGTTTTTGTGCATATAACTTCTAACACATTAAAAACTGTCTTACAGCATTGCAGAAAACATTGTACTTCATAAGACATAAGCTTGTTTCAGTTTGGCAAGATTTGCACTGAATACTGAATGAAACAGCTTTATCTAATAGAGAGAAAAGCTTTTGAGCAGATTTGGGCTTGATTTCACTTCATTTCAACAGAAACACTATTTCAGCATTACTGGACTCAGAAAGCTGTAAACTGACAATATTGATCATTGAAGTCCTAACATAAGATTTTGTGCATATAACTTCTAACACATTAAAAACTGTCTTACAGCATTGCAGAAAACATTGTACTTCATAAGACATAAGCTTGTTTCAGTTTGGCAAGATTTGCACTGAATATTGAATGAAACAGCTTTCTCTAATAGAGAGAAAAGCTTTTGAGCAGATTTGGGCTTGATTTCACTTCATTTGAACAGAAACACTATTTCAACATTACTGGACTCAGAAAGCTGTAAACTGCCAATCTTGATCATTGAAGTTCTAACATTAGTTTTTGTGTATATAACTTCTAACACATTAAAAACTGTCTTACAGCATTGCAAAAAACATTTCATTTCATAAGACATAAGCTTGTTTCAGTTTGGCAAGATTTGCACTGAATACTCAATGAAACCGCATTCTCTATTAGAGAGAAAAGCTTTTGAGCAGATTTGGGCTTGATTTCACTTCATTTGAACAGAAACACTATTTCAGCATTACTGGACTCAGAAAGCTGTAAACTGACAATCTTGATCATTGAAGTCCTAACATAAGTTTTTGTGCATATAACTTCTAACACATTAAAAACTGTCTTACAGCATTGCAGAAAACATTGTACTTCATAAGGCATAAGCTTGTTTCAGTTTGGCAAGATTTGCACTGAATACTGAATGAAACAGCTTTATCTAATAGAGAGAAAAGCTTTTGAGCAGATTTGGGCTTGATTTCACTTCATTTCAACAGAAACACTATTTCAGCATTACTGGACTCAGAAAGCTGTAAACTGACAATCTTGATCATTGAAGTCCTAACATAAGTTTTTGTGCATATAACTTCTAACACATTAAAAACTGTCTTACAGCATTGCAGAAAACATTGTACTTCAAAAGACATAAGCTTGTTTCAGTTTGGCAAGATTTGCACTGAATACTGAATGAAACAGCTTTATCTAACAGAGAGAAAAGCTTTTGAGCAGATTTGGGCTTGATTTCACTTCATTTGAACAGAAACACTATTTCAGCATTACTGGACTCAGAAAGCTGTAAACTGACAATCTTGATCATTGCAGTCCTAACATTAGTTTTTGTGCATATAACTTCTAACACATTAAAAACTGTCTTACAGCATTGCAGAAAACATTGTACTTCAAAAGACATAAGCTTGTTTCAGTTTGGCAAGATTTGCACTGAATACTGAATGAAACAGCTTTATCTAATAGAGAGAAAAGCTTTTGAGCAGATTTGGGCTTGATTTCACTTCATTTCAACAGAAACACTATTTCAGCATTACTGGACTCAGAAAGCTGTAAACTGACAATCTTGATCATTGAAGTCCTAACATAAGTTTTTGTGCATATAACTTCTAACACATTAAAAGCTGTCTTACAGCATTGCAGAAAACATTGTATTTCATAAGACATAAGCTTGTTTCAGTTTGGCAAGATTTGCACTGAATACTGAATGAAACAGCTTTATCTAATAGAGAGAAAAGCTTTTGAGCAGATTTGGGCTTGATTTCACTTCATTTCAACAGAAACACTATTTCAGCATTACTGGACTCAGAAAGCTGTAAACTGACAATCTTGATCATTGAAGTCCTAACATTAGTTTTTGTGCATATAACTTCTAACACATTAAAAACTGTCTTACAGCATTGCAGAAAACATTGTACTTCATAAGACATAAGCTTGTTTCAGTTTGGCAAGATTTGCACTGAATACTGAATGAAACAGCTTTATCTAATAGAGAGAAAAGCTTTTGAGCAGATTTGGGCTTGATTTCACTTCATTTCAACAGAAACACTATTTCAGCATTACTGGACTCAGAAAGCTGTAAACTGACAATCTTGATCATTGAAGTCCTAACATAAGTTTTTGTGCAAATAACTTCTAACACATTAAAAACTGTCTTACAGCATTGCAGAAAACATTGTACTTCATAAGGCAAAAGCTTGTTTCAGTTTGGCAAGATTTGCACTGAATATTGAATGAAACAGCTTTCTCTAATAGAGAGAAAAGCTTTTGAGCAGATTTGGGCTTGATTTCACTTCATTTGAACAGAAACACTATTTCAACATTACTGGACTCAGAAAGCTGTAAACTGACAATCTTGATCATTGCAGTCCTAACATTAGTTTTTGTGTATATAACTTCTAACACATTAAAAACTGTCTTACAGCATTGCAGAAAACATTGTACTTCATAAGGCATACGCTTGTTTCAGTTTGGCAAGATTTGCACTGAATATTGAATGAAACAGCTTTCTCTAATAGAGAGAAAAGCTTTTGAGCAGATTTGGGCTTGATTTCACTTCATTTGAACAGAAACACTATTTCAGCATTACTGGACTCAGAAAGCTGTAAACTGACAATCTTGATCATTGAAGTCCTAACATAAGTTTTTGTGCATATAACTTCTAACACATTAAAAGCTGTCTTACAGCATTGCAGAAAACATTGTACTTCATAAGACATGAGCTTGTTTCAGTTTGGCAAGATTTGCACTGAATACTGAATGAAACAGCTTTATCTAATAGAGAGAAAAGCTTTTGAGCAGATTTGGGCTTGATTTCACTTCATTTCAACAGAAACACTATTTCAACATTACTGGACTCAGAAAGCTGTAAACTGACAATCTTGATCATTGAAGTCCTAACATAAGTTTTTGTGCATATAACTTCTAACACATTAAAAACTGTCTTACAGCATTGCAGAAAACATTGTACTTCATAAGACATAAGCTTGTTTCAGTTTGGCAAGATTTGCACTGAATACTGAATGAAACAGCTTTATCTAATAGAGAGAAAAGCTTTTGAGCAGATTTGGGCTTGATTTCACTTCATTTGAACAGAAACACTATTTCAGCATTACTGGACTCAGAAAGCTGTAAACTGACAATCTTGATCATTGAAGTCCTAACATTAGTTTTTGTGCATATAACTTCTAACACATTAAAAACTGTCTTACAGCATTGCAGAAAACATTGTACTTCATAAGGCATAAGCTTGTTTCAGTTTGGCAAGATTTGCACTGAATACTGAATGAAACAGCTTTATCTAATAGAGAGAAAAGCTTTTGAGCAGATTTGGGCTTGATTTCACTTCATTTCAACAGAAACACTATTTCAGCATTACTGGACTCAGAAAGCTGTAAACTGACAATCTTGATCATTGAAGTCCTAACATAAGTTTTTGTGCATATAACTTCTAACACATTAAAAGCTGTCTTACAGCATTGCAGAAAACATTGTACTTCATAAGACATAAGCTTGTTTCAGTTTGGCAAGATTTGCACTGAATACTGAATGAAACAGCTTTATCTAATAGAGAGAAAAGCTTTTGAGCAGATTTGGGCTTGATTTCACTTCATTTCAACAGAAACACTATTTCAGCATTACTGGACTCAGAAAGCTGTAAACTGACAATCTTGATCATTGAAGTCCTAACATTAGTTTTTGTGCATATAACTTCTAACACATTAAAAACTGTCTTACAGCATTGCAGAAAACATTGTACTTCATAAGACATAAGCTTGTTTCAGTTTGGCAAGATTTGCACTGAATACTGAATGAAACAGCTTTATCTAATAGAGAGAAAAGCTTTTGAGCAGATTTGGGCTTGATTTCACTTCATTTCAACAGAAACACTATTTCAGCATTACTGGACTCAGAAAGCTGTAAACTGACAATCTTGATCATTGAAGTCCTAACATAAGTTTTTGTGCATATAACTTCTAACACATTAAAAACTGTCTTACAGCATTGCAGAAAACATTGTACTTCATAAGACATAAGCTTGTTTCAGTTTGGCAAGATTTGCACTGAATACTGAATGAAACAGCTTTATCTAATAGAGAGAAAAGCTTTTGAGCAGATTTGGGCTTGATTTCACTTCATTTCAACAGAAACACTATTTCAGCATTACTGGACTCAGAAAGCTGTAAACTGACAATCTTGATCATTGAAGTTCTAACATTAGTTTTTGTGTATATAACTTCTAACACATTAAAAACTGTCTTACAGCATTGCAAAAAACATTTCATTTCATAAGACATAAGCTTGTTTCAGTTTGGCAAGATTTGCACTGAATACTCAATGAAACCGCATTCTCTATTAGAGAGAAAAGCTTTTGAGCAGATTTGGGCTTGATTTCACTTCATTTGAACAGAAACACTATTTCAGCATTACTGGACTCAGAAAGCTGTAAACTGACAATCTTGATCATTGAAGTCCTAACATTAGTTTTTGTGCATATAACTTCTAACACATTAAAAACTGTCTTACAGCATTGCAGAAAACATTGTACTTCATAAGACATAAGCTTGTTTCAGTTTGGCAAGATTTGCACTGAATACTGAATGAAACAGCTTTATCTAATAGAGAGAAAAGCTTTTGAGCAGATTTGGTCTTGATTTCACTTCATTTCAACAGAAACACTATTTCAGCATTACTGGACTCAGAAAGCTGTAAACTGACAATCTTGATCATTGAAGTCCTAACATAAGTTTTTGTGCATATAACTTCTAACACATTAAAAACTGTCTTACAGCATTGCAGAAAACATTGTACTTCATAAGACATAAGCTTGTTTCAGTTTGGCAAGATTTGCACTGAATACTGAATGAAACAGCTTTATCTAATAGAGAGAAAAGCTTTTGAGCAGATTTGGGCTTGATTTCACTTCATTTGAACAGAAACACTATTTCAACATTACTGGACTCAGAAAGCTGTAAACTGACAATCTTGATCATTGCAGTCCTAACATTAGTTTTTGTGCATATAACTTCTAACACATTAAAAACTGTCTTACAGCATTGCAGAAAACATTGTACTTCATAAGGCATACGCTTGTTTCAGTTTGGCAAGATTTGCACTGAATATTGAATGAAACAGCATTCTCTAATAGAGAGAAAAGCTTTTGAGCAGATTTGGGCTTGATTTCACTTCATTTGAACAGAAACACTATTTCAACATTACTGGACTCAGAAAGCTGTAAACTGACAATCTTGATCATTGCAGTCCTAACATTAGTTTTTGTGTATATAACTTCTAATACATTAAAAACTGTCTTACAGCATTGCAGAAAACATTTTATTTCATAAGACATAAGCATGTTTCAGTTTGGCAAGATTTGCACTGAATTCTGAATGAAACAGCTTTCTCTAATAGAGAGAAAAGCTTTTGAGCAGATTTGGGCTTGATTTCACTTCATTTGAACAGAAACACTATTTCAGCATTACTGGACTCAGAAAGCTGTAAACTGACAATCTTGATCATTGAAGTCCTAACATAAGTTTTTGTGCATATAACTTCTAACACATTAAAAACTGTCTTACAGCATTGCAGAAAACATTGTACTTCATAAGACATAAGCTTGTTTCAGTTTGGCAAGATTTGCACTGAATACTGAATGAAACAGCTTTATCTAATAGAGAGAAAAGCTTTTGAGCAGATTTGGGCTTGATTTCACTTCATTTCAACAGAAACACTATTTCAGCATTACTGGACTCAGAAAGCTGTAAACTGACAATCTTGATCATTGAAGTCCTAACATTAGTTTTTGTGCATATAACTTCTAACACATTAAAAACTGTCTTACAGCATTGCAGAAAACATTGTACTTCATAAGACACAAGCTTGTTTCAGTTTGGCAAGATTTGCACTGAATACTGAATGAAACAGCTTTATCTAATAGAGAGAAAAGCTTTTGAGCAGATTTGGGCTTGATTTCACTTCATTTCAACAGAAACACTATTTCAGCATTACTGGACTCAGAAAGCTGTAAACTGACAATCTTGATCATTGAAGTCCTAACATAAGTTTTTGTGCATATAACTTCTAACACATTAAAAGCTGTCTTACAGCATTGCAGAAAACATTGTACTTCATAAGACATAAGCTTGTTTCAGTTTGGCAAGATTTGCACTGAATACTGAATGAAACAGCTTTATCTAATAGAGAGAAAAGCTTTTGAGCAGATTTGGGCTTGATTTCACATCATTTCAACAGAAACACTATTTCAGCATTACTGGACTCAGAAAGCTGTAAACTGACAATCTTGATCATTGAAGTCCTAACATAAGTTTTTGTGCATATAACTTCTAACACATTAAAAACTGTCTTACAGCATTGCAGAAAACATTGTACTTCATAAGACATAAGCTTGTTTCAGTTTGGCAAGATTTGCACTGAATACTGAATGAAACAGCTTTATCTAATAGAGAGAAAAGCTTTTGAGCAGATTTGGGCTTGATTTCACTTCATTTGAACAGAAACACTATTTCAACATTACTGGACTCAGAAAGCTGTAAACTGACAATCTTGATCATTTCAGTCCTAACATTAGTTTTTGTGCATATAACTTCTAACACATTAAAAACTGTCTTACAGCATTGCAGAAAACATTGTACTTCATAAGGCATACGCTTGTTTCAGTTTGGCAAGATTTGCACTGAATATTGAATGAAACAGCATTCTCTAATAGAGAGAAAAGCTTTTGAGCAGATTTGGGCTTGATTTCACTTCATTTGAACAGAAACACTATTTCAACATTACTGGACTCAGAAAGCTGTAAACTGACAATCTTGATCATTGCAGTCCTAACATTAGTTTTTGTGTATATAACTTCTAACACATTAAAAACTGTCTTACAGCATTGCAGAAAACATTTTATTTCATAAGACATAAGCATGTTTCAGTTTGGTAAGATTTGCACTGAATACTGAATGAAACAGCTTTCTCTAATAGAGAGAAAAGCTTTTGAGCAGATTTGGGCTTGATTTCACTTCATTTGAACAGAAACACTATTTCAGCATTACTGGACTCAGAAAGCTGTAAACTGACAATCTTGATCATTGAAGTCCTAACATAAGTTTTTGTGCATATAACTTCTAACACATTAAAAACTGTCTTACAGCATTGCAGAAAACATTGTACTTCATAAGGCATAAGCTTGTTTCAGTTTGGCAAGATTTGCACTGAATACTGAATGAAACAGCTTTATCTAATAGAGAGAAAAGCTTTTGAGCAGACTTGGGCTTGATTTCACTTCATTTCAACAGAAACACTATTTCAGCATTACTGGACTCAGAAAGCTGTAAACTGACAATCTTGATCATTGCAGTCCTAACATTAGTTTTTGTGCATATAACTTCTAACACATTAAAAACTGTCTTATAGCATTGCAGAAAACATTGTACTTCATAAGGCATAAGCTTGTTTCAGTTTGGCAAGATTTGCACTGAATATTGAATGAAACAGCTTTCTCTAATAGAGAGAAAAGCTTTTGAGCAGATTTGGGCTTGATTTCACTTCATTTGAACAGAAACACTATTTCAACATTACTGGACTTAGAAAGCTGTAAACTGCCAATCTTGATCATTGAAGTTCTAACATTAGTTTTTGTGTATATAACTTCTAACACATTAAAAACTGTCTTACAGCATTGCAAAAAACATTTCATTTCATAAGACATAAGCTTGTTTCAGTTTGGCAAGATTTGCACTGAATACTCAATGAAACCGCATTCTCTATTAGAGAGAAAAGCTTTTGAGCAGATTTGGGCTTGATTTCACTTCATTTGAACAGAAACACTATTTCAGCATTACTGGACTCAGAAAGCTGTAAACTGACAATCTTGATCATTGAAGTCATAACATTAGTTTTTGTGCATATAACTTCTAACACATTAAAAACTGTCTTACAGCATTGCAGAAAACATTGTACTTCATAAGGCATAAGCTTGTTTCAGTTTGGCAAGATTTGCACTGAATACTGAATGAAACAGCTTTATCTAATAGAGAGAAAAGCTTTTGAGCAGATTTGGGCTTGATTTCACTTCATTTCAACAGAAACACTATTTCAGCATTACTGGACTCAGAAAGCTGTAAACTGACAATCTTGATCATTGAAGTCCTAACATTAGTTTTTGTGCATATAACTTCTAACACATTAAAAACTGTCTTACAGCATTGCAGAAAACATTGTACTTCATAAGACATAAGCTTGTTTCAGTTTGGCAAGATTTGCACTGAATACTGAATGAAACAGCTTTATCTAATAGAGAGAAAAGCTTTTGAGCAGATTTGGGCTTGATTTCACTTCATTTCAACAGAAACACTATTTCAGCATTACTGGACTCAGAAAGCTGTAAACCGACAATCTTGATCATTGAAGTCCTAACATAAGTTTTTGTGCATATAACTTCTAACACATTAAAAACTGTCTTACAGCATTGCAGAAAACATTGTACTTCATAAGACATAAGCTTGTTTCAGTTTGGCAAGATTTGCACTGAATACTGAATGAAACAGCTTTATCTAATAGAGAGAAAAGCTTTTGAGCAGATTTGGGCTTGATTTCACTTCATTTCAACAGAAACACTATTTCAGCATTACTGGACTCAGAAAGCTGTAAACTGACAATCTTGATCATTGAAGTCCTAACATTAGTTTTTGTGCATATAACTTCTAACACATTAAAAACTGTCTTACAGCATTGCAGAAAACATTGTACTTCATAAGACATAAGCTTGTTTCAGTTTGGCAAGATTTGCACTGAATACTGAATGAAACAGCTTTATCTAATAGAGAGAAAAGCTTTTGAGCAGATTTGGTCTTGATTTCACTTCATTTCAACAGAAACACTATTTCAGCATTACTGGACTCAGAAAGCTGTAAACTGACAATCTTGATCATTGAAGTCCTAACATAAGTTTTTGTGCATATAACTTCTAACACATTAAAAACTGTCTTACAGCATTGCAGAAAACATTGTACTTCATAAGACATAAGCTTGTTTCAGTTTGGCAAGATTTGCACTGAATACTGAATGAAACAGCTTTATCTAATAGAGAGAAAAGCTTTTGAGCAGATTTGGGCTTGATTTCACTTCATTTGAACAGAAACACTATTTCAACATTACTGGACTCAGAAAGCTGTAAACTGAAAATCTTGATCATTGCAGTCCTAACATTAGTTTTTGTGCATATAACTTCTAACACATTAAAAACTGTCTTACAGCATTGCAGAAAACATTGTACTTCATAAGGCATACGCTTGTTTCAGTTTGGCAAGATTTGCACTGAATATTGAATGAAACAGCATTCTCTAATAGAGAGAAAAGCTTTTGAGCAGATTTGGGCTTGATTTCACTTCATTTGAACAGAAACACTATTTCAACATTACTGGACTCAGAAAGCTGTAAACTGACAATCTTGATCATTGCAGTCCTAACATTAGTTTTTGTGTATATAACTTCTAATACATTAAAAACTGTCTTACAGCATTGCAGAAAACATTTTATTTCATAAGACATAAGCATGTTTCAGTTTGGCAAGATTTGCACTGAATACTGAATGAAACAGCTTTCTCTAATAGAGAGAAAAGCTTTTGAGCAGATTTGGGCTTGATTTCACTTCATTTGAACAGAAACACTATTTCAGCATTACTGGACTCAGAAAGCTGTAAACTGACAATCTTGATCATTGAAGTCCTAACATTAGTTCCTCTTCGGGAACTCGAGCTGTGTCGATCGCATTTGGGGAACGCCTTTGGCAAGAACAACTCTGAATATCGTGTGCAATCAGTTCAATGGAAGAGCGTGACGTCACGGACGGGGTGACGTAGCGACCAGGAAGTTATAAAGGCACGTGCCACGCAGCTGGCTTCAGCTTCGCGTCTTTCAGCAAGCGCTCTGTGTGTGCATGTTCTTAAGTCTGTCTTGTAAGTCTTATTTACTGTTGTCTGTCCAGTATCATTAGACTACGATGCCTAAGTCTAAAGCTAAGACGAGACATTTGAAGGGCGAAACCAAATCGCGCTATAAACTGTGTGTTCCTCCATGCCAGCGCTACATCACGGCTGGGGACACACATGATTTATGCGTGGTCTGCCTGGGGTCGAAGCACGCTGAGTCGGCTCTCGAGGGAGCCGACTGTCCGCATTGTGAACGATTGCCAATGCGGACGCTTCGATCCCGGAGGGCTCTCTTCGAGGAGGGAGCCTTCGCCAGCGTTCCCCGCGGCTCTGGCCCCGCTTCTGCTGAGGCAGAGCGGCTGCTGCACTCGTGGGGTTCGCAGGTAGATCTGGCAGAGGGAATGGAGACAGGCACGTCCTTATCTCCTTCCTCATCTGCTAGATCTGGCGCCCAAACCCTGGGATCGGAAGCACGCTCGTCGGTTTCTTCCGCCCAGGGCGAGGGGTCGACACTCCACCTCTCTTCGTCTGATGAGGTGGATGTGGAGACAGTTGGCAGGGATTCGCCACCCCTTTCGCCCCAGTATGAGGAGCTGCTGGAGGTGGTTACTCGCGCAGTCGAGAAGTTAAAAATAGACTGGCCCCCACAAAAATCACATGAACCGCAGAGAAGTAAATTAGATGAGCGGTATCTCAGGCCCAGACAACCACCTCCAGCTCGGAGCCTTCCCTTTTTTCCCGACCTCCATGACGAGATAGCGAGGTCGTGGAAACATCCATATTCCACCCGTCTTTTCGGCCCTGATTCGCAGTGTTATGGGAATGTGACAGGGCTCGATGAGCGTGGTTACAGAGCGATGCCACGGGTTGAACAGACGCTTGCGGGCTATCTGTCACCCGGTTCGGCGTCGTCTCTGAAGGCTCCGGCCTTGCCTACTAAAGCATTAAGAACGACATCAGGGTTAGTGGGCAAGGGCTATGTGGCAGCAGGTCAGGCAGGGGCGTGCCTTCACACAGTCAATACTGTCGTCGACAGGTTCCAGGAGGCCCGTAAGCAGTTTCCTCCCTCGTCGCTCTTGTGGGTTATCTGGACGGGAGATACCCACGCCACTAGCAGGCTCCTCATACCGCGAGGCTCAAAAGCAGAGCGTCGCCACTCGTGCTCCCCCACGCCGGGACCGAGGGTCTAAGCGACGAGTCGGGGGCTCCTAGATTAAAATCAGACCTTCGTACTATTATCGAAGCTAGGAAGTCCTCGACAAAGAGGTCCTGACGCCATGCTACCAGTGACCTCGAGGGTAGCCCCTACGGGGTCAGAGCGGTACCCACCTCAGTATACGGTGCCCGCCTCTCCCCGGTACCCTCCGGAGGCCGGTCTGCCAACCCTGCCAGTGTTTCAGGGCGCAGCGGTCTCCCGCGAGCGGCCCTCCCAGTTATTTCCGCCCGTGAGCGTAGCGGAGCTGGGAAGCTCGCCTCCCCTTCGGGGGCCTCTTACACCAGAGATCAGTCTCGAGAGACTGATTCCCTTAGTACATTTTCGAGCAGCGTGGAAACTTCTGCCAAATGTATCTCAATGGGTCCTGCACACAGTAGAAAGAGGCTACGCTATTCAATTCGGCCGTCCACCGCCGAGATTCAATGGGGTTACACCGACAGTCGTCGGCCCCCAGCAGGCTCTGGTTATGGAACAAGAAGTGAATACCCTATTAAGGAAGGAGGCCATCGAGGTGGTCCCTCCTCTAGACAGGGAATCCGGGTTCTACAGCCGGTATTTCATAGTTCCAAAGAAGGATGGGGGGTTGCGTCCGATCTTAGACCTACGTCAGTTAAACCTCTCAGTTATGTCACTGAAGTTCAAAATGCTTACTGTCAAACAGGTTGTAGCTCAAATCAGATCCGAGGACTGGTTTGTCACGATAGATCTCAAAGACGCATACTTCCACATATCCATCCTTCCACAACACAGGAAGTTTCTGAGGTTCGCTTTCGGGGGCAAAGCTTATCAATATCGAGTACTTCCATTCGGCCTTGCACTCTCACCCCGCACATTCACGAAGTGTGTAGATGCGGCTCTGGTACCCCTCCGTATGCAGGGCATCCGCATTCTAAATTATATCGACGATTGGTTGATCTTAGCTCAATCAGAGCAGATGGCGGTTCGACATCGAGATGTCGTTCTCGCACACATGGGGGAGCTGGGTTTGAGACTGAATGCCAAGAAGAGTGTACTTTCTCCAGTTCAGAGAACCACCTATCTAGGCGTAGTATGGGATTCGACCACGATGCAGGCACGTATGTCTCCTGCTCGGATCGAGTCGATCCTCACATCAGTCAAGAGAGTCAGAGAAGGCCAGTCACTCACTGTGAAGCAGTTTCAGAGACTGTTAGGGCTCATGGCAGCTGCGTCCAACGTGATACCTTTTGGTCTCCTGCACATGAGGCCCCTTCAGTGGTGGCTCAAGACCAAGGGGTTTTCCCCGAGGGGAAATCCTTTCCGAACTATTCAGGTCACGCGGCGATGCCTTCGTGCCTTAGACATATGGAAGAAACCTTGGTTATTGAATCAGGGCCCGGTGCTGGGAGCTCTTGGTCGCCGTGTAACGCTAGCGACAGATGCGTCCCTCACCGGTTGGGGTGCGGTCATGAGTGGCCACCCTGCCCGCGGTCTGTGGAGCGGTCGCCATCTGACATGGCACATCAATTGTCTAGAAATGCTAGCAGTGTATCGAGCTTTAAAATATTTCCTCCCAGACCTGAGAGGCTGTCATGTGTTAGTGCGCACCGACAACACAGCGGTAGTCTCTTATATCAATCACCAGGGGGGTCTGCGTTCACGCCCCTTGTACAAGCTGGTGTACCAGATCCTCCTGTGGTCCCAGGGCAAACTCCTCTCGTTAAGGGCAGTGTATATTCCTGGGCGATTGAATGTGGGAGCAGACATGCTGTCGAGACAGGGGCCAAGGCCCGGGGAATGGATGCTTCATCCCGAGGTGGTGAAGCAGATATGGCAAATATTTGGCAAAGCTCAGGTGGACCTCTTCGCGACTCGAGAGACATCGCAATGTCCCCTCTGGTTCTCTCTAGTTCACCCAGCTCCACTGGGACTAGATGCCATGGCACAGACTTGGCCGAGGCTTCGTCTGTATGCCTTTCCCCCCATCGCTCTGCTCCCGGGAGTTCTGGCGAGAGTACGCCGGGACGGGGTCCGTCTGTTGTTAGTAGCCCCGTTCTGGCCGGGCCGAGTATGGTTCGCAGATCTGATTTCTCTCCTCGACGGCTCTCCATGGCAGATTCCGATCAGGACAGATCTACTCTCTCAGGCGCAGGGCAAAATAATTCACCCTCGCCCGGAGTTGTGGAAGCTGTGGGTGTGGCCCCTGAGGGGGCACATCTGTTAGCAGCTGGTCTCTCAACCGAGGTTGTTGAGACCCTACTCCAATCCAGAGCTCCCTCCACGAGGAAACTGTACGCCCTGAAGTGGAAATTCTTCACTTCATGGTGCAGAGATCGCCACCTTGACCCTGTTAACTGCCCAGTTGGTACAGTTCTGGAGTTTTTACAAGCTAGGCTCTCTGCGGGGTTAACCCACTCCACCTTAAAGGTGTACGTGGCGGCCATAGCTGCTTACCACGTCCCTTTCAGTGACCAGTCACTGGGTAGACACCCCCTAGTTACACGTTTCCTCCGAGGTGCACTGAGGCTGAGACCTCCAGTACGGTCCCGTATTCCCCCATGGGATCTGGTTGTGGTGTTAGAGGCTCTCTGCAAAGCTCCATTCGAGCCAATTCAAGAAATATCAGACAGACATCTGACACTTAAGACTGCCCTATTATTGGCTATTACTTCTCTAAAGAGAGTTGGAGATCTCCAGGCCCTCTCGGTGGCCCCTAATTATCTAGAGTTTGCCCCTGGTATGGCCAAAGCATTTCTTTACCCTCGAGCGGGTTATATTCCTAAAGTTCCCTCTGTCACACCACAACCTGTCGTACTGCAGGCCTTCTGTCCTCCTCCCTTTCGGGAGCCAGACCAAGAGAAGCTAAACTGTATGTGTCCAGTGCGAGCACTGAACGCATACGTCCACAGAGCTGCCCTGTGGAGAAAGTCTGACCAATTGCTTGTTTGCTACGGTCCTACTAACAAGGGTTCCCCTGCCACCAAGCAGACCCTTAGTCGTTGGATAGTCGAGGCTATCAACGTTTCCTATGAGTCCTCTGGTCTTCCCCCCCCTTTGGGGGCCAAGGCTCACTCTACTCGGGGTATGGCGGCCTCCAAGGCCTTCTCAGCAGGTGTGTCCCTCCTGGACATCTGCAACGCTGCGGGGTGGTCCACGCCCTCTACATTTGTCAGATTCTACGATCTTGATATGCGAGCCACTCCGGGCTCTTCTGTTCTCTCGTCCTAAGCTGTGCTCTTCGGATACACACTAGGCAGGGCTTTGGTAGTCTGGCAGCGTTGGTATATCGTTCCCCAAAGCGTTTTTCGACGCAGCTCGAGTTCCCGAAAAGGAACGCCTCAAGGTTACGTATGTAACCCTAGTTCCTTGAGGGAACGAGACGCTGCGTCGCAGAGCCATACTCCCGGCACCCCTGCCGGCGCTTGCTTCCCTACTCGAAGCTGAAGCCAGCTGCACGGCACGTGCTTATATAGCTTCCTGGTCGCTACGTCACCCCGCTCCGTGACGTCACGCCCGTCCATTGGACAGATTGCACACGATGTTCAGAGTCGGTCTCGTCAGGGACGTTACCCAAAGCGTTTTTCGACGCAGCGTCTCGTTCCCTCAAGGAACTAGGGTTACATACGTAACCTTGAGGCGTTTTTGTGCATATAACTTCTAACACATTAAAAACTGTCTTACAGCATTGCAGAAAACATTGTATTTCATATGGCATAAGCATCTATCAGTTTGGCAAGATTTGCACTGAATACTGAATGAAACAGCTTTATCTATTAGAGAGACAAGCTTTTGAGCAGATTTGGGCTTGATTTCACTTCATTTGAACAGAAACACTATTTCAACATTACTGGACTCAGAAAGCTGTAAACTGACAATCTTGATCATTGAAGTCCTAACATTAGTTTTTGTGTATATAACTTCTAACACATTAAAAACTGTCTTACAGCATTGCAGAAAACATTGTACTTCATAAGGCATAAGCATCTATCAGTTTGGCAAGATTTGCACTGAATACTGAATGAAACAGCTTTCTCTATTAGAGAGACGAGCTTTTGAGCAGATTTGGGCTTGATTTCACTTCATTTGAACAGAAACACTATTTCAACATTACTGGACTCAGAAAGCTGTAAACTGACAATCTTGATCATTGAAGTCCTAACATTAGTTTTTGTGTATATAACTTCTAACACATTAAAAACTGTCTTACAGCATTGCAGAAAACATTGTACTTCATAAGGCATAAGCATCTATCAGTTTGGCAAGATTTGCACTGAATACTGAATGAAACAGCTTTCTGTAATAGAGAGACAAGCTTTTGAGCAGATTTGGGCTAGATTTCACTTCATTTGAACAGAAGTACTATTTCAGCATTACTGGACTCAGAAAGCTGTAAACTGACAATCTTGATCATTGAAGTCCTAACATTAGTTTTTGTGTATATAACTTCTAACACATTAAAAACTGTCTTACAGCATTGCAGAAAACATTGTACTTCATAAGGCATAAGCATCTATCAGTTTGGCAAGATTTGCACTGAATACTGAATGAAACAGCTTTCTCTATTAGAGAGACAAGCTTTTGAGCAGATTTGGGCTTGATTTCACTTCATTTGAACAGAAACACTATTTCAACATTTCTGGACTCAGAAAGCTGTAAACTGACAATCTTGATCATTGAAGTCCTAATATTAGTTTTTGTGTATATAACTTCTAACACATTAAAAACTGTCTTACAGCATTGCAGAAAACATTGTATTTCATATGGCATAAGCATCTATCAGTTTGGCAAGATTTGCACTGAATACTGAATGAAACAGCTTTCTCTATTAGAGAGACAAGCTTTTTAGCAGATTTGGGCTTGATTTCACTTCATTTGAACAGAAACAATATTTCAACATTACTGGACTCAGAAAGCTGTAAACTGACAATCTTGATCATTGAAGTCCTAACATTAGTTTTTGTGTATATAACTTCTAACACATTAAAACTGTTTTACAGCATTGCAGAAAACATTGTACTTCATAAGGCATAAGCATCTATCAGTTTGGCAAGATTTGCACTGAATACTGAAAGAAACAGCTTTCTCTAATAGAGAGACAAGCTTTTGAGCAGATTTGGGCTAGATTTCACTTCATTTGAACAGAAGTACTATTTCAGCATTACTGGACTCAGAAAGCTGTAAACTGACAATCTTGATCATTGAAGTCCTAACATAAGTTTTTGTGCATATAACTTCTAACACATTAAAAACTGTCTTACAGCATTGCAGAAAACATTGTATTTCATATGGCATAAGCATCTATCAGTTTGGCAAGATTTGCACTGAATACTGAATGAAACAGCTTTCTCTATTAGAGAGACAAGCTTTTTAGCAGATTTGGGCTTGATTTCACTTCATTTGAACAGAAACACTATTTCAACATTACTGGACTCAGAAAGCTGTAAACTGACAATCTTGATCATTGAAGTCCTAACATTAGTTTTTGTGTATATAACTTCTAACACATTAAAACTGTTTTACAGCATTGTTGAAAACATTGTACTTCATAAGGCATAAGCATCTATCAGTTTGGCAAGATTTGCACTGAATACTGAATGAAACAGCTTTCTCTAATAGAGAGACAAGCTTTTGAGCAGATTTGGGCTAGATTTCACTTCATTTGAACAGAAGCAGAATTTCAGCATTACTGCTCTCAGAAAGCTGTAAACTGACAATCTTGATCATTGAAGTCCTAACATAAGTTTTTGTGCATATAACTTCTAACACATTAAAAACTGTCTTACAGCATTGCAGAAAACATTGTATTTCATATGGCATAAGCATCTATCAGTTTGGCAAGATTTGCACTGAATACTGAATGAAACAGCTTTCTCTATTAGAGAGACAAGCTTTTTAGCAGATTTGGGCTTGATTTCACTTCATTTGAACAGAAACACTATTTCAACATTACTGGACTCAGAAAGCTGTAAACTGACAGTCTTGATCATTGAAGTCCTAACATAAGTTTTTGTGTATATAACTTCTAACACATTAAAAACTCTCTTACAGTATTGCACAAAACATTGTACTTCATAAGGCATAAGCATCTATCAGTTTGGCAAGATTTGCACTGAATACTGAATGAAACAGCTTTCTCTAATAGAGAGACAAGCTTTTGAGCAGACTTGGGCTTGATTTCACTTCATTTGAACAGAAACACTATTTCAGCATTACTGGACTCAGAAAGCTGTAAACTGACAATCTTGATCATTGAAGTCCTAACATTAGTTTTTGTGTATATAACTTCTAACACATTAAAACTGTTTTACAGCATTGTTGAAAACATTGTACTTCATAAGGCATAAGCATCTATCAGTTTGGCAAGATTTGCACTGAATACTGAATGAAACAGCTTTCTCTAATAGAGAGACAAGCTTTTGAGCAGATTTGGGCTAGATTTCACTTCATTTGAACAGAAGCAGAATTTCAGCATTACTGCTCTCAGAAAGCTGTAAACTGACAATCTTGATCATTGAAGTCCTAACATTAGTTTTTGTGAATATAACTTCTAACACATTAAAAACTGTCTTACAGCATTGCAGAAAACATTGTACTTCATAAGGCATAAGCATCTATCAGTTTGGCAAGATTTGCACTGAATACTGAATGAAACAGCTTTATCTATTAGAGAGACAAGCTTTTTAGCAGATTTGGGCTTGATTTCCCTTCATTTGAACAGAAACACTATTTCAACATTACTGGACTCAGAAAGCTGTAAACTGACAATCTTGATCATTGAAGTCCTAAAATTAGTTTTTGTGTATATAACTTCTAACACATTAAAAACTGTCTTACAGCATTGCAGAAAACATTGTACTTCATAAGGCATAAGCATCTATCAGTTTGGCAAGATTTGCACTGAATACTGAATGAAACAGCTTTCTGTAATAGAGAGACAAGCTTTTGAGCAGATTTGGGCTAGATTTCACTTCATTTGAACAGAAGTACTATTTCAGCATTACTGGACTCAGAAAGCTGTAAACTGACAATCTTGATCATTGAAGTCCTAACATTAGTTTTTGTGTATATAACTTCTAACACATTAAAAACTGTTTTACAGCATTGCAGAAAACATTGTACTTCATAAGGCATAGGAATCTATCAGTTTGGCAAGATTTGCACTGAATACTGAATGAAACAGCTTTCTCTAATAGAGAGACAAGCTTTTGAGCAGATTTGGGCTAGATTTCACTTCATTTGAACAGAAGTACTATTTCAGCATTACTGGACTCAGAAAGCTGTAAACTGACAATCTTGATCATTGAAGTCCTAACATTAGTTTTTGTGTATATAACTTCTAACACATTAAAAACTGTCTTACAGCATTGCAGAAAACATTGTACTTCATAAGGCATAAGCATCTATCAGTTTGGCAAGATTTGCACTGAATACTGAATGAAACAGCTTTCTCTAATAGAGAGACAAGCTTTTGAGCAGATTTGGGCTTGATTTCACTTCATTTGAACAGAAACACTATTTCAACATTACTGGACTCAGAAAGCTGTAAACTGACAATCTTGATCATTGAAGTCCTAACATTAGTTTTTGTGTATATAACTTCTAACACATTAAAAACTGTCTTACAGCATTGCAGAAAACATTGTACTTCATAAGGCATAAGCATCTATCAGTTTGGCAAGATTTGCACTGAATACTGAATGAAACAGCTTTCTCTAATAGAGAGACAAGATTTTGAGCAGATTTGGGCTAGATTTCACTTCATTTGAACAGAAGTACTATTTCAGCATTACTGGACTCAGAAAGCTGTAAACTGACAATCTTGATCATTGAAGTCCTAACATAAATTTTTGTGCATATAACTTCTAACACATTAAAAACTGTCTTACAGCATTGCAGAAAACATTGTATTTCATATGGCATAAGCATCTATCAGTTTGGCAAGATTTGCACTGAATACTGAATGAAACAGCTTTCTCTATTAGAGAGACAAGCTTTTTAGCAGATTTGGGCTTGATTTCACTTCATTTGAACAGAAACACTATTTCAACATTACTGGACTCAGAAAGCTGTAAACTGACAGTCTTGATCATTGAAGTCCTAACATTAGTTTTTGTGTATATAACTTCTAACACATTAAAACTGTTTTACAGCATTGCAGAAAACATTGTACTTCATAAGGCATAAGCATCTATAAGTTTGGCAAGATTTGCACTGAATACTGAATGAAACAGCTTTCTCTAATAGAGAGACAAGCTTTTGAGCAGATTTGGGCTTGATTTCACTTCATTTGAACAGAAACACTATTTCAGCATTACTGGACTCAGAAAGCTGTAAACTGACAATCTTGATCATTGAAGTCCTAACATAAGTTTTTGTGCATATAACTTCTAACACATTAAAAACTGTCTTACAGCATTGCAGAAAACATTGTATTTCATATGGCATAAGCATCTATCAGTTTGGCAAGATTTGCACTGAATACTGAATGAAACAGCTTTCTCTATTAGAGAGACAAGCTTTTGAAAAGATTTGGGCTTGATTTCACTTCATTTGAACAGAAACACTATTTCAACATTACTGGACTCAGAAAGCTGTAAACTGACAATCTTGATCATTGAAGTCCTAAAATTAGTTTTTGTGTATATAACTTCTAACACATTAAAAACTGTTTTACAGCATTGCAGAAAACATTGTACTTCATAAGGCATAAGCATCTATCAGTTTGGCAAGATTTGCACTGAATACTGAATGAAACAGCTTTCTCTAATAGAGAGACAAGCTTTTGAGCAGATTTGGGCTAGATTTCACTTCATTTGAACAGAAGTACTATTTCAGCATTACTGGACTCAGAAAGCTGTAAACTGACAATCTTGATCATTGAAGTCCTAACATAAGTTTTTGTGCATATAACTTCTAACACATTAAAAACTGTCTTACAGCATTGCAGAAAACATTGTATTTCATATGGCATAAGCATCTATCAGTTAGGCAAGATTTGCACTGAATACTGAATGAAACAGCTTTCTCTATTAGAGAGACAAGCTTTTGAGCAGATTTGGGCTAGATTTCACTTCATTTGAACAGAAGTACTATTTCAGCATTACTGGACTCAGAAAGCTGTAAACTGACAATCTTGATCATTGAAGTCCTAACATAAGTTTTTGTGCATATAACTTCTAACACATTAAAAACTGTCTTACAGCATTGCAGAAAACATTGTATTTCATATGGCATAAGCATCTATCAGTCTGGCAAGATTTGCACTGAATACTGAATGAAACAGCTTTCTCTAATAGAGAGACAAGCTTTTGAGCAGATTTGGGCTTGATTTCACTTCATTTGAACAGAAACACTATTTCAACATTACTCTACTCAGAAAGCTGTAAACTGACAATCTTGATCATTGAAGTCCTAACATTAGTTTTTGTGAATATAACTTCTAACACATTAAAAACTGTCTTACAGCATTGCAGAAAACATTGTACTTCATAAGGCATGAGCATCTATCAGTTTGGCAAGATTTGCACTGAATACTGAATGAAACAGCTTTCTCTATTGGAGAGACAAGCTTTTGAGCAGATTTGGGCTAGATTTCACTTCATTTGAACAGAAGCACTATTTCAGCATTACTGGACTCAGAAAGCTGTAAACTGACAATCTTGATCATTGAAGTCCTAACATTAGTTTTTGTGTATATAACTTCTAACACATTAAAAACTGTCTTACAGCATTGCAGAAAACATTGTACTTCATAAGGCATAAGCATCTATCAGTTTGGCAAGATTTGCACTGAATACTGAATGAAACAGCTTTCTCTATTAGAGAGACAAGCTTTTGAGCAGATTTGGGCTTGATTTCACTTCATTTGAACAGAAACACTATTTCAACATTACTGGACTCAGAAAGCTGTAAACTGACAATCTTGATCATTGAAGTCCTAACATTAGTTTTTGTGTATATAACTTCTAACACATTAAAACTGTTTTACAGCATTGCAGAAAACATTGTACTTCATAAGGCATAAGCATCTATCAGTTTGGCAAGATTTGCACTGAATACTGAATGAAACAGCTTTCTCTAATAGAGAGACAAGCTTTTGAGCAGATTTGGGCTAGATTTCACTTCATTTGAACAGAAGTACTATTTCAGCATTACTGGACTCAGAAAGCTGTAAACTGACAATCTTGATCATTGAAGTCCTAACATAAGTTTTTGTGCATATAACTTCTAACACATTAAAAACTGTCTTACAGCATTGCAGAAAACATTGTATTTCATATGGCATAAGCATCTATCAGTTAGGCAAGATTTGCACTGAATACTGAATGAAACAGCTTTCTCTAATAGAGAGACAAGCTTTTGAGCAGATTTGGGCTTGATTTCACTTCATTTGAACAGAAACACTATTTCAACATTACTCTACTCAGAAAGCTGTAAACTGACAATCTTGATCATTGAAGTCCTAACATTAGTTTTTGTGTATATAACTTCTAACACATTAAAAACTGTCTTACAGCATTGCAGAAAACATTGTACTTCATAAGGCATAAGCATCTATCAGTTTGGCAAGATTTGCACTGAATACTGAATGAAACAGCTTTCTCTATTGGAGAGACAAGCTTTTGAGCAGATTTGGGCTTGATTTCACTTCATTTGAACAGAAACACTATTTCAACATTACTGGACTCAGAAAGCTGTAAACTGACAATCTTGATCATTGAAGTCCTAACATTAGTTTTTGTGTATATAACTTCTAACACATTAAAAACTGTTTTACAGCATTGCAGAAAACATTGTACTTCATAAGGCATAAGCATCTATCAGTTTGGCAAGATTTGCACTGAATACTGAATGAAACAGCTTTCTCTAATAGAGAGACAAGCTTTTGAGCAGATTTGGGCTAGATTTCACTTCATTTGAACAGAAGTACTATTTCAGCATTACTGGACTCAGAAAGCTGTAAACTGACAATCTTGATCATTGAAGTCCTAACATTAGTTTTTGTGAATATAACTTCTAACACATTAAAAACTGTCTTACAGCATTGCAGAAAACATTGTATTTCATATGGCATAAGCATCTATCAGTTTGGCAAGATTTGCACTGAATACTGAATGAAACAGCTTTCTCTAATAGAGAGACAAGCTTTTGAGCAGATTTGGGCTTGATTTCACTTCATTTGAACAGAAACACTATTTCAACATTTCTGGACTCTGAAAGCTGTAAACTGACAATCTTGATAATTGAAGTCCTAACATTAGTTTTTGTGTATATAACTTCTAACACATTAAAAACTGTCTTACAGCATTGCAGAAAACATTGTACTTCATAAGGCATAAGCATCTATCAGTTTGGCAAGATTTGCACCTAATACTGAATGAAACAGCTTTCTCTATTAGAGAGACAAGCTTTTGAGCAGATTTGGGCTTGATTTCACTTCATTTGAACAGAAACACTATTTCAACATTACTGGACTCAGAAAGCTGTAAACTGACAATCTTGATCATTGAAGTCCTAACATTAGTTTTTGTGTATATAACTTCTAACACATTAAAAACTGTCTTACAGCATTGCAGAAAACATTGTACTTCATAAGGCATAAGCATCTATCAGTTTGGCAAGATTTGCACTGAATACTGAATGAAACAGCTTTCTCTAATAGAGAGACAAGCTTTTGAGCAGATTTGGGCTTGATTTCACTTCATTTGAACAGAAACACTATTTCAACATTACTGGACTCAGAAAGCTGTAAACTGACAATCTTGATCATTGAAGTCCTAACATTAGTTTTTGTGTATATAACTTCTAACACATTAAAAACTGTCTTACAGCATTGCAGAAAACATTGTACTTCATAAGGCATAAGCATCTATCAGTTTGGCAAGATTTGCACTGAATACTGAATGAAACAGCTTTCTCTAATAGAGAGAAAAGCTTTTGAGCAGATTTCGGCTAGATTTCACTTCATTTGAACAGAAGCAGTATTTCAGCGTTACTGCTCTCAGAAACCTGTTTTTGTGCATATAACTTCTAATACATTAAAAACAGTCTTACAGCATTGCAAAAACATTGTGTTTCATAAAGCATAAGCATTCTTCAGTTTGGCAAGATTTGCACTGAATATTGAATGAAACAGCTTTCTCTAATAGAGAGAAAAGCTTTTGAGCAGATTAGGCTAGATTTCACTTCATTTGAACAGAAGCAGTATTTCAGCGTTACTGCTGTCAGAAACCTGTAAACTGACAATCTTGAGTATAGAAGCTCAAACATAAGTTTTTGTGCATATAACTTCTAACACATTAAAAACAGTCTTACAGCATTGCAAAACAATTGTATTTCATAAGGCATAAACATCCTTCAGTTTGGCAAGATTTGCACTGAATATTGAATGAAACAGCTTTCTCTAGTAGTGCGAAAAGCTTTTGAGCAGATTTGGGCTAGATTTCACTTCATTTGAACAGAAGCAGTATTTCAACATTACTGCTCTCAGAAACCTGTTTTTGTGCATATAACTTCTAAACACATTAAAAACAGTCTTACAGCATTGCAAAAACATTGTATTTCATAAGGCATAAGCATCCTTCAGTTTGGCAAGATTTGCACTGAATATTGAATGAAACAGCTTTCTCTAATAGAGAGAAAAGCATTTGAGCAGATTTCGGCTAGATTTCACTTAATTTGAACAGAAGCAGTATTTCAGCATTACTGCTCTCAGAAACCTGTAAACTGACAATCTTGAGTATAGAAGCTCAAACATAAGTTTTTGTGCATATAACTTCTAACACATTAAAAACAGTCTTACAGCATTGCAAAAACATTGTATTTCATAAGGCATAAGCATCCTTCAGTTTGGCAAGATTTGCACTGAATATTGAATGAATCAGCTTTCTCTAAATAGAGAGAAACGCTTTTGAGCAGATTAGGCTAGATTTCACTTCATTTGAACAGAAGCAGTATTTCAGCGTTACTGCTCTCAGAAACCTGTAAACTGACAATCTTGAGTATAGAAGCTCAAACATAAGTTTTTGTGCATATAACTTCTAACACATTAAAAACAGTCTTACAGCATTGCAAAACAATTGTATTTCATAAGGCATAAGCATCCTTCAGTTTGGCAAGATTTGCACTGAATATTGAATGAAACAGCATTCTCTGATAGAGAGACAAGCTTTTGAGCAGATTTGGGCTAGATTTCACTTCATTTGAACAGAAGAAGTATTTTAACATTACTGCTCTCAGAAACCTTTTTTTGTGCATATAACTTCTAACACATTAAAAACAGTCTTACAGCATTGCAAAAACATTGTATTCCATAAGGCATAAGCATCCTTCAGATTGGCAAGATTTGCAATGAATATTGAATGAATCAGCTTTCTCTAATAGAGAGAAAAGCATTTGAGCAGATTTCGGCTAGATTTCACTTCATTTGAACAGAAGCAGTATTTCAGCATTACTGCTCTCAGAAACCTGTAAACTGACAATCTTGAGTATAGAAGCTCAAACATAAGTTTTTGTGCATATAACTTCTAACACATTAAAAACAGTCTTACAGCATTGCAAAACAATTGTATTTCATAAGGCATAAGCATCCTTCAGTTTGGCAAGATTTGCACTGAATATTGAATGAAACAGCATTCTCTGATAGAGAGACAAGCTTTTGAGCAGATTTGGGCTAGATTTAACTTCATTTGAACAGAAGCAGTATTTCAACATTACTGCTCTCAGAAACCTGTTTTTGTGCATATAACTTCTAACACATTAAAAACAGTCTTAGAGCATTGCAAAAACATTGTATTTCATAAGGCATAAGCATACTTCAGTTTGGCAAGATTTGCACTGAATATTGAATGAAACAGCATTCTCTGATAGAGAGACAAGCTTTTGAGCAGATTTGGGCTAGATTTCACTTCATTTGAACAGACGCAGTATTTTAACATTACTGCTCTCAGAAACCTGTTTTTGTGCATATAACTTCTAACACATTAAAAACAGTCTTACAGCATTGCAAAAACATTGTATTTCATAAGGCATAAGCATCCTTCAGTTTGGCAAGATTTGCACTGAATATTGAATGAAACAGCTTTCTCTAATAGAGAGAAAAGCATTTGAGCAGATTTGGGCTAGATTTCACTTAATTTGAACAGAAGCAGTATTTCAGCATTACTGCTCTCAGAAACCTGTAAACTGACAATCTTGAGTATAGAAGCTCAAACATAAGTTTTTGTGCATATAACTTCTAACACATTAAAAACAGTCTTACAGCATTGCAAAAACATTGTATTTCATA
Organism: Carassius gibelio; assembly: GCF_023724105.1. NCBI lineage: Eukaryota > Metazoa > Chordata > Actinopteri > Cypriniformes > Cyprinidae > Carassius > Carassius gibelio. Next base: position 24,822,747 of record NC_068392.1, read on the forward strand.
AGGCATAAGCATCCTTCAGTTTGGCAAGATTTGCACTGAATATTGAATGAATCAGCTTTCTCTAAATAGAGAGAAACGCTTTTGAGCAGATTAGGCTAGATTTCACTTCATTTGAACAGAAGCAGTATTTCAGCGTTACTGCTCTCAGAAACCTGTAAACTGACAATCTTGAGTATAGAAGCTCAAACATAAGTTTTTGTGCATATAACTTCTAACACATTAAAAACAGTCTTACAGCATTGCAAAACAATTGTATTTCATAAGGCATAAGCATCCTTCAGTTTGGCAAGATTTGCACTGAATATTGAATGAAACAGCATTCTCTGATAGAGAGACAAGCTTTTGAGCAGATTTGGGCTAGATTTCACTTCATTTGAACAGAAGAAGTATTTTAACATTACTGCTCTCAGAAACCTGTTTTTGTGCATATAACTTCTAACACATTAAAAACAGTCTTACAGCATTGCAAAAACATTGTATTCCATAAGGCATAAGCATCCTTCAGATTGGCAAGATTTGCAATGAATATTGAATGAATCAGCTTTCTCTAATAGAGAGAAAAGCATTTGAGCAGATTTCGGCTAGATTTCACTTCATTTGAACAGAAGCAGTATTTCAGCATTACTGCTCTCAGAAACCTGTAAACTGACAATCTTGAGTATAGAAGCTCAAACATAAGTTTTTGTGCATATAACTTCTAACACATTAAAAATAGTCTTACAGCATTGCAAAAACATTGTATTTCATAAGGCATAAGCACCCTTCAGTTTGGCAAGATTTGCACTGAATATTGAATGAAACAGCATTCTCTGATAGAGAGACAAGCTTTTGAGCAGATTTGGGCTAGATTTCACTTCATTTGAACAGAAGCAGTATTTCAACATTACTGCTCTCAGAAACCTGTTTTTGTGCATATAACTTCTAACACATTAAAAACAGTCTTAGAGCATTGCAAAAACATTGTATTTCATAAGGCATAAGCATACTTCAGTTTGGCAAGATTTGCACTGAATATTGAATGAAACAGCATTCTCTGATAGAGAGACAAGCTTTTGAGCAGATTTGGGCTAGATTTCACTTCATTTGAACAGAAGCAGTATTTTAACATTACTGCTCTCAGAAACCTGTTTTTGTGCATATAACTTCTAACACATTAAAAACAGTCTTACAGCATTGCAAAAACATTGTATTCCATAAGGCATAAGCATCCTTCAGATTGGCAAGATTTGCAATGAATATTGAATGAATCAGCTTTCTCTAATAGAGAGAAAAGCATTTGAGCAGATTTCGGCTAGATTTCACTTCATTTGAACAGAAGCAGTATTTCAGCATTACTGCTCTCAGAAACCTGTAAACTGACAATCTTGAGTATAGAAGCTCAAACATAAGTTTTTGTGCATATAACTTCTAACACATTAAAAACAGTCTTACAGCATTGCAAAACAATTGTATTTCATAAGGCATAAGCATCCTTCAGTTTTGCAAGATTTGCACTGAATATTGAATGAAACAGCATTCTCTGATAGAGAGACAAGCTTTTGAGCAGATTTGGGCTAGATTTCACTTCATTTGAACAGAAGCACTATTTCAACATTACTGCTCTCAGAAACCTGTTTTTGTGCATATTAACTTCTAACACATTAAAAACAGTCTTAGAGCATTGCAAAAACATTGTACTTCATAAGGCATAAGCATACTTCAGTTTGGCAAGATTTGCACTGAATATTGAATGAAACAGCATTCTCTGATAGAGAGACAAGCTTTTGAGCAGATTTGGGCTAGATTTCACTTCATTTGAACAGAAGCAGTATTTTAACATTACTGCTCTCAGAAACCTGTTTTTGTGCATATAACTTCTAACACATTAAAAACAGTCTTAGAGCATTGCAAAAACATTGTATTTCATAAGGCATAAGCATACTTCAGTTTGGCAAGATTTGCACTGAATATTGAATGAAACAGCTTTCTCTAATAGAGATGAAAAGCATTTGAGCAGATTTCGGCTAGATTTCACTTCATTTGAACAGAAGCAGTATTTCAGCAGTACTGCTCTCAGAAACCTGTAAACTGACAATCTTGAGTATAGAAGCTCAAACATAAGTTTTTGTGCATATAACTTGTAACACATTAAAAACAGTCTTACAGCATTGCAAAAACATTGTATTTCATAAGGCATAAGCATCCTTCAGTTTGGCAAGATTTGCACTGAATATTGAATGAAACAGCTTTCTCTAATAGAGAGAAAAGCATTTGAGCAGATTTCGGCTAGATTTCACTTCATTTGAACAGATGCAGTATTTCAGCATTACTGCTCTCAGAAACCTGTAAACTGACAATCTTGAGTATAGAAGCTCAAACATAAGTTTTTGTGCATATAACTTCTAACACATTAAAAACAGTCTTACAGCATTACAAAAACATTGTATTTCATAAGGCATAAGCATCCTTCAGTTTGGCAAGATTTGCACTGAATATTGAATGAAACAGCTTTCTCTAAATAGAGAGAAACGCTTTTGAGCAGATTAGGCTAGATTTCACTTCATTTGAACAGAAGCAGTATTTCAGCGTTACTGCTCTCAGAAACCTGTAAACTGACAATCTTGAGTATAGAAGCTCAAACATAAGTTTTTGTGCATATAACTTCTAACACATTAAAAACAGTCTTACAGCATTGCAAAAACATTGTATTTCATAAGGCATAAGCATCCTTCAGTTTGGCAAGATTTGCACTGAATATTGAATGAAACAGCTTTCTCTAATAGAGAGAAAAGCATTTGAGCAGATTTCGGCTAGATTTCACTTCATTTGAACAGATGCAGTATTTCAGCGTTACTGCTCTCAGAAACCTGTAAACTGACAATCTTGAGTATAGAAGCTCAAACATAAGTTTTTGTGCATATAACTTCTAACACATTAAAAACAGTCTTACAGCATTGCAAAACAATTGTATTTCATAAGGCATAAGCATCCTTCAGTTTGGCAAGATTTGCACTGAATATTGAATGAAACAGCATTCTCTGATAGAGAGACAAGCTTTTGAGCAGATTTGGGCTAGATTTCACTTCATTTGAACAGAAGAAGTATTTTAACATTACTGCTCTCAGAAACCTGTTTTTGTGCATATAACTTCTAACACATTAAAAACAGTCTTACAGCATTGCAAAAACATTGTATTCCATAAGGCATAAGCATCCTTCAGATTGGCAAGATTTGCAATGAATATTGAATGAATCAGCTTTCTCTAATAGAGAGAAAAGCATTTGAGCAGATTTCGGCTAGATTTCACTTCATTTGAACAGAAGCAGTATTTCAGCATTACTGCTCTCAGAAACCTGTAAACTGACAATCTTGAGTATAGAAGCTCAAACATAAGTTTTTGTGCATATAACTTCTAACACATTAAAAATAGTCTTACAGCATTGCAAAAACATTGTATTTCATAAGGCATAAGCACCCTTCAGTTTGGCAAGATTTGCACTGAATATTGAATGAAACAGCATTCTCTGATAGAGAGACAAGCTTTTGAGCAGATTTGGGCTAGATTTCACTTCATTTGAACAGAAGCAGTATTTCAACATTACTGCTCTCAGAAACCTGTTTTTGTGCATATAACTTCTAACACATTAAAAACAGTCTTGCAGCATTGCAAAAACATTGTATTCCATAAGGCATAAGCATCCTTCAGATTGGCAAGATTTGCACTGAATATTGAATGAAACAGCATTCTCTGATAGAGAGACAAGCTTTTGAGCAGATTTGGGCTAGATTTCACTTCATTTGAACAGAAGCAGTATTTTAACATTACTGCTCTCAGAAACCTGTTTTTGTGCATATAACTTCTAACACATTAAAAACAGTCTTACAGCATTGCAAAAACATTGTATTCCATAAGGCATAAGCATCCTTCAGATTGGCAAGATTTGCAATGAATATTGAATGAATCAGCTTTCTCTAATAGAGAGACAAGCTTTTGAGCAGATTTGGGCTAGATTTCACTTCATTTGAACAGAAGCACTATTTCAACATTACTGCTCTCAGAAACCTGTTTTTGTGCATATTAACTTCTAACACATTAAAAACAGTCTTAGAGCATTGCAAAAACATTGTACTTCATAAGGCATAAGCATACTTCAGTTTGGCAAGATTTGCACTGAATATTGAATGAAACAGCATTCTCTGATAGAGAGACAAGCTTTTGAGCAGATTTGGGCTAGATTTCACTTCATTTGAACAGAAGCAGTATTTTAACATTACTGCTCTCAGAAACCTGTTTTTGTGCATATAACTTCTAACACATTAAAAACAGTCTTAGAGCATTGCAAAAACATTGTATTTCATAAGGCATAAGCATACTTCAGTTTGGCAAGATTTGCACTGAATATTGAATGAAACAGCTTTCTCTAATAGAGAGAAAAGCATTTGAGCAGATTTCGGCTAGTTTTCACTTCATTTGAACAGAAGCAGTATTTCAGCAGTACTGCTCTCAGAAACCTGTAAACTGACAATCTTGAGTATAGAAGCTCAAACATAAGTTTTTGTGCATATAACTTGTAACACATTAAAAACAGTCTTACAGCATTGCAAAAACATTGTATTTCATAAGGCATAAGCATCCTTCAGTTTGGCAAGATTTGCACTGAATATTGAATGAAACAGCTTTCTCTAATAGAGAGAAAAGCATTTGAGCAGATTTCGGCTAGATTTCACTTCATTTGAACAGATGCAGTATTTCAGCATTACTGCTCTCAGAAACCTGTAAACTGACAATCTTGAGTATAGAAGCTCAAACATAAGTTTTTGTGCATATAACTTCTAACACATTAAAAACAGTCTTACAGCATTACAAAAACATTGTATTTCATAAGGCATAAGCATCCTTCAGTTTGGCAAGATTTGCACTGAATATTGAATGAAACAGCTTTCTCTAAATAGAGAGAAACGCTTTTGAGCAGATTAGGCTAGATTTCACTTCATTTGAACAGAAGCAGTATTTCAGCGTTACTGCTCTCAGAAACCTGTAAACTGACAATCTTGAGTATAGAAGCTCAAACATAAGTTTTTGTGCATATAACTTCTAACACATTAAAAACAGTCTTACAGCATTGCAAAAACATTGTATTTCATAAGGCATAAGCATCCTTCAGTTTGGCAAGATTTGCACTGAATATTGAATGAAACAGCTTTCTCTAATAGAGAGAAAAGCATTTGAGCAGATTTCGGCTAGATTTCACTTCATTTGAACAGATGCAGTATTTCAGCATTACTGCTCTCAGAAACCTGTAAACTGACAATCTTGAGTATAGAAGCTCAAACATAAGTTGTTGTGCATATAACTTCTAACACATTAAAAACAGTCTTACAGCATTGCAAAACAATTGTATTTCATAAGGCATAAGCATCCTTCAGTTTTGCAAGATTTGCACTGAATATTGAATGAAACAGCATTCTCTGATAGAGAGACAAGCTTTTGAGCAGATTTGGGCTAGATTTCACTTCATTTGAACAGAAGCAGTATTTCAACATTACTGCTCTCAGAAACCTGTTTTTGTGCATATAACTTCTAACACATTAAAAACAGTCTTAGAGCATTGCAAAAACATTGTATTTCATAAGGCATAAGCATCCTTCAGTTTGGCAAGATTTGCACTGAATATTGAATGAAACAGCTTTCTCTAATAGAGAGAAAAGCATTTGAGCAGATTTCGGCTAGATTTCACTTCATTTGAACAGATGCAGTATTTCAGCATTACTGCTCTCAGAAACCTGTAAACTGACAATCTTGAGTATAGAAGCTCAAACATAAGTTGTTGTGCATATAACTTCTAACACATTAAAAACAGTCTTACAGCATTGCAAAACAATTGTATTTCATAAGGCATAAGCATCCTTCAGTTTTGCAAGATTTGCACTGAATATTGAATGAAACAGCATTCTCTGATAGAGAGACAAGCTTTTGAGCAGATTTGGGCTAGATTTCACTTCATTTGAACAGAAGCAGTATTTTAACATTACTGCTCTCAGAAACCTGTAAACTGACAATCTTGAGTATAGAAGCTCAAACATAAGTTGTTGTGCATATAACTTCTAACACATTAAAAACAGTCTTACAGCATTGCAAAACAATTGTATTTCATAAGGCATAAGCATCCTTCAGTTTTGCAAGATTTGCACTGAATATTGAATGAAACAGCATTCTCTGATAGAGAGACAAGCTTTTGAGCAGATTTGGGCTAGATTTCACTTCATTTGAACAGAAGCAGTATTTTAACATTACTGCTCTCAGAAACCTGTAAACTGACAATCTTGAGTATACAAGCTCAAACATACGTTTTTGTGCATATAACTTCTAACACATTAAAAACAGTCTTACAGCATTGCAAAAACATTGTATTTCATAAGGCATAAGCATCCTTCAGTTTGGCAAGATTTGCACTGAATATTGAATGAAACAGCTTTCTCTAATAGAGAGAAACGCTTTTGAGCAGATTTGGGCTAGATTTCACTTCATTTGAACAGAAGCAGTATTTCAGCGTTACTGCTCTCAGAAACCTGTAAACTGACAATCTTGAGTATAGAAGCTCAAACATAAGTTTTTGTGCATATAACTTCTAACACATTAAAAACAGTCTTACAGCATTGCAAAACAATTGTATTTCATAAGGCATAAGCATCCTTCAGTTTGGCAAGATTTGCACTGAATATTGAATGAAACAGCTTTCTCTAATAGAGAGAAAAGCTTTTGAGCAGATTTGGGCTAGATTTCACTTCATTTGAACAGAAGCAGTATTTCAACATTACTGCTCTCAGAAACCTGTTTTTGTGCATATAACTTCTAACACATTAAAAACAGTCTTACAGCATTGCAAAAACATTGTGTTTCATAAGGCATAAGCATTCTTCAGTTTGGCAAGATTTGCACTGAATATTGAATGAAACAGCTTTCTCTAATAGAGAGAAAAGCTTTTGAGCAGATTTGGGCTAGATTTCACTTCATTTGAACAGAAGCAGTATTTCAACATTACTGCTCTCAGAAACCTGTTTTTGTGCATATAACTTCTAACACATTAAAAACAGTCTTAGAGCATTGCAAAAACATTGTATTTCATAAGGCATAAGCATACTTCAGTTTGGCAAGATTTGCACTGAATATTGAATGAAACAGCTTTCTCTAATAGAGAGAAAAGCATTTGAGCAGATTTGGGCTAGATTTCACTTCATTTGAACAGAAGCAGTATTTCAGCATTACTGCTCTCAGAAACCTGTAAACTGACAATCTTGAGTATAGAAGCTCAAACATAAGTTTTTGTGCATATAACTTCTAACACATTAAAAACAGTCTTACAGCATTGCAAAAACATTGTATTTCATAAGGCATAAGCATCCTTCAGTTTGGCAAGATTTGCACTGAATATTGAATGAATCAGCTTTCTCTAAATAGAGAGAAACGCTTTTGAGCAGATTAGGCTAGATTTCACTTCATTTGAACAGAAGCAGTATTTCAGCGTTACTGCTCTCAGAAACCTGTAAACTGACAATCTTGAGTATAGAAGCTCAAACATAAGTTTTTGTGCATATAACTTCTAACACATTAAAAACAGTCTTACAGCATTGCAAAACAATTGTATTTCATAAGGCATAAGCATCCTTCAGTTTGGCAAGATTTGCACTGAATATTGAATGAAACAGCATTCTCTGATAGAGAGACAAGCTTTTGAGCAGATTTGGGCTAGATTTCACTTCATTTGAACAGAAGAAGTATTTTAACATTACTGCTCTCAGAAACCTGTTTTTGTGCATATAACTTCTAACACATTAAAAACAGTCTTACAGCATTGCAAAAACATTGTATTCCATAAGGCATAAGCATCCTTCAGATTGGCAAGATTTGCAATGAATATTGAATGAATCAGCTTTCTCTAATAGAGAGAAAAGCATTTGAGCAGATTTCGGCTAGATTTCACTTCATTTGAACAGAAGCAGTATTTCAGCATTACTGCTCTCAGAAACCTGTTTTTGTGCATATAACTTCTAACACATTAAAAACAGTCTTAGAGCATTGCAAAAACATTGTATTTCATAAGGCATAAGCATACTTCAGTTTGGCAAGATTTGCACTGAATATTGAATGAAACAGCATTCTCTGATAGAGAGACAAGCTTTTGAGCAGATTTGGGCTAGATTTCACTTCATTTGAACAGAAGCAGTATTTTAACATTACTGCTCTCAGAAACCTGTTTTTGTGCATATAACTTCTAACACATTAAAAACAGTCTTACAGCATTGCAAAAACATTGTATTCCATAAGGCATAAGCATCCTTCAGATTGGCAAGATTTGCAATGAATATTGAATGAATCAGCTTTCTCTAATAGAGAGAAAAGCATTTGAGCAGATTTCGGCTAGATTTCACTTCATTTGAACAGAAGCAGTATTTCAGCATTACTGCTCTCAGAAACCTGTAAACTGACAATCTTGAGTATAGAAGCTCAAACATAAGTTTTTGTGCATATAACTTCTAACACATTAAAAACAGTCTTACAGCATTGCAAAACAATTGTATTTCATAAGGCATAAGCATCCTTCAGTTTTGCAAGATTTGCACTGAATATTGAATGAAACAGCATTCTCTGATAGAGAGACAAGCTTTTGAGCAGATTTGGGATAGATTTCACTTCATTTGAACAGAAGCACTATTTCAACATTACTGCTCTCAGAAACCTGTTTTTGTGCATATTAACTTCTAACACATTAAAAACAGTCTTAGAGCATTGCAAAAACATTGTACTTCATAAGGCATAAGCATACTTCAGTTTGGCAAGATTTGCACTGAATATTGAATGAAACAGCATTCTCTGATAGAGAGACAAGCTTTTGAGCAGATTTGGGCTAGATTTCACTTCATTTGAACAGAAGCAGTATTTTAACATTACTGCTCTCAGAAACCTGTTTTTGTGCATATAACTTCTAACACATTAAAAACAGTCTTAGAGCATTGCAAAAACATTGTATTTCATAAGGCATAAGCATACTTCAGTTTGGCAAGATTTGCACTGAATATTGAATGAAACAGCTTTCTCTAATAGAGAGAAAAGCATTTGAGCAGATTTCGGCTAGATTTCACTTCATTTGAACAGAAGCAGTATTTCAGCAGTACTGCTCTCAGAAACCTGTAAACTGACAATCTTGAGTATAGAAGCTCAAACATAAGTTTTTGTGCATATAACTTGTAACACATTAAAAACAGTCTTACAGCATTGCAAAAACATTGTATTTCATAAGGCATAAGCATCCTTCAGTTTGGCAAGATTTGCACTGAATATTGAATGAAACAGCTTTCTCTAATAGAGAGAAAAGCATTTGAGCAGATTTCGGCTAGATTTCACTTCATTTGAACAGATGCAGTATTTCAGCATTACTGCTCTCAGAAACCTGTAAACTGACAATCTTGAGTATAGAAGCTCAAACATAAGTTTTTGTGCATATAACTTCTAACACATTAAAAACAGTCTTACAGCATTACAAAAACATTGTATTTCATAAGGCATAAGCATCCTTCAGTTTGGCAAGATTTGCACTGAATATTGAATGAAACAGCTTTCTCTAAATAGAGAGAAACGCTTTTGAGCAGATTAGGCTAGATTTCACTTCATTTGAACAGAAGCAGTATTTCAGCGTTACTGCTCTCAGAAACCTGTAAACTGACAATCTTGAGTATAGAAGCTCAAACATAAGTTTTTGTGCATATAACTTCTAACACATTAAAAACAGTCTTACAGCATTGCAAAAACATTGTATTTCATAAGGCATAAGCATCCTTCAGTTTGGCAAGATTTGCACTGAATATTGAATGAAACAGCTTTCTCTAATAGAGAGAAAAGCATTTGAGCAGATTTCGGCTAGATTTCACTTCATGTGAACAGATGCAGTATTTCAGCGTTACTGCTCTCAGAAACCTGTAAACTGACAATCTTGAGTATAGAAGCTCAAACATAAGTTTTTGTGCATTTAACTTCTAACACATTAAAAACAGTCTTACAGCATTGCAAAACAATTGTATTTCATAAGGCATAAGCATCCTTCAGTTTGGCAAGATTTGCACTGAATATTGAATGAAACAGCATTCTCTGATAGAGAGACAAGCTTTTGAGCAGATTTGGGCTAGATTTCACTTCATTTGAACAGAAGCAGTATTTTAACATTACTGCTCTCAGAAACCTGTTTTTGTGCATATAACTTCTAACACATTAAAAACAGTCTTACAGCATTGCAAAAACATTGTATTCCATAAGGCATAAGCATCCTTCAGATTGGCAAGATTTGCAATGAATATTGAATGAATCAGCTTTCTCTAATAGAGAGAAAAGCATTTGAGCAGATTTCGGCTAGATTTCACTTCATTTGAACAGAAGCAGTATTTCAGCATTACTGCTCTCAGAAACCTGTAAACTGACAATCTTGAGTATAGAAGCTCAAACATAAGTTTTTGTGCATATAACTTCTAACACATTAAAAACAGTCTTACAGCATTGCAAAAACATTGTATTTCATAAGGCATAAGCATCCTTCAGTTTGGCAAGATTTGCACTGAATATTGAATGAAACAGCTTTCTCTAATAGAGAGAAAAGCATTTGAGCAGATTTCGGCTAGATTTCACTTCATTTGAACAGATGCAGTATTTCAGCGTTACTGCTCTCAGAAACCTGTAAACTGACAATCTTGAGTATAGAAGCTCAAACATAAGTTTTTGTGCATATAACTTCTAACACATTAAAAACAGTCTTACAGCATTGCAAAACAATTGTATTTCATAAGGCATAAGCATCCTTCAGTTTGGCAAGATTTGCACTGAATATTGAATGAAACAGCATTCTCTGATAGAGAGACAAGCTTTTGAGCAGATTTGGGCTAGATTTCACTTCATTTGAACAGAAGAAGTATTTTAACATTACTGCTCTCAGAAACCTGTTTTTGTGCATATAACTTCTAACACATTAAAAACAGTCTTACAGCATTGCAAAAACATTGTATTCCATAAGGCATAAGCATCCTTCAGATTGGCAAGATTTGCAATGAATATTGAATGAATCAGCTTTCTCTAATAGAGAGAAAAGCATTTGAGCAGATTTCGGCTAGATTTCACTTCATTTGAACAGAAGCAGTATTTCAACATTACTGCTCTCAGAAACCTGTTTTTGTGCATATAACTTCTAACACATTAAAAACAGTCTTAGAGCATTGCAAAAACATTGTATTTCATAAGGCATAAGCATACTTCAGTTTGGCAAGATTTGCACTGAATATTGAATGAAACAGCATTCTCTGATAGAGAGACAAGCTTTTGAGCAGATTTGGGCTAGATTTCACTTCATTTGAACAGAAGCAGTATTTTAACATTACTGCTCTCAGAAACCTGTTTTTGTGCATATAACTTCTAACACATTAAAAACAGTCTTACAGCATTGCAAAAACATTGTATTCCATAAGGCATAAGCATCCTTCAGATTGGCAAGATTTGCAATGAATATTGAATGAATCAGCTTTCTCTAATAGAGAGAAAAGCATTTGAGCAGATTTCGGCTAGATTTCACTTCATTTGAACAGAAGCACTATTTCAGCATTACTGCTCTCAGAAACCTGTAAACTGACAATCTTGAGTATAGAAGCTCAAACATAAGTTTTTGTGCATATAACTTCTAACACATTAAAAACAGTCTTACAGCATTGCAAAACAATTGTATTTCATAAGGCATAAGCATCCTTCAGTTTTGCAAGATTTGCACTGAATATTGAATGAAACAGCATTCTCTGATAGAGAGACAAGCTTTTGAGCAGATTTGGGATAGATTTCACTCCATTTGAACAGAAGCACTATTTCAACATTACTGCTCTCAGAAACCTGTTTTTGTGCATATTAACTTCTAACACATTAAAAACAGTCTTAGAGCATTGCAAAAACATTGTACTTCATAAGGCATAAGCATACTTCAGTTTGGCAAGATTTGCACTGAATATTGAATGAAACAGCATTCTCTGATAGAGAGACAAGCTTTTGAGCAGATTTGGGCTAGATTTCACTTCATTTGAACAGAAGCAGTATTTTAACATTACTGCTCTCAGAAACCTGTTTTTGTGCATATAACTTCTAACACATTAAAAACAGTCTTAGAGCATTGCAAAAACATTGTATTTCATAAGGCATAAGCATACTTCAGTTTGGCAAGATTTGCACTGAATATTGAATGAAACAGCTTTCTCTAATAGAGAGAAAAGCATTTGAGCAGATTTCGGCTAGATTTCACTTCATTTGAACAGAAGCAGTATTTCAGCAGTACTGCTCTCAGAAACCTGTAAACTGACAATCTTGAGTATAGAAGCTCAAACATAAGTTTTTGTGCATATAACTTGTAACACATTAAAAACAGTCTTACAGCATTGCAAAAACATTGTATTTCATAAGGCATAAGCATCCTTCAGTTTGGCAAGATTTGCACTGAATATTGAATGAAACAGCTTTCTCTAATAGAGAGAAAAGCATTTGAGCAGATTTCGGCTAGATTTCACTTCATTTGAACAGATGCAGTATTTCAGCATTACTGCTCTCAGAAACCTGTAAACTGACAATCTTGAGTATAGAAGCTCAAACATAAGTTTTTGTGCATATAACTTCTAACACATTAAAAACAGTCTTACAGCATTACAAAAACATTGTATTTCATAAGGCATAAGCATCCTTCAGTTTGGCAAGATTTGCACTGAATATTGAATGAAACAGCATTCTCTGATAGAGAGACAAGCTTTTGAGCAGATTTGGGCTAGATTTCACTTCATTTGAACAGAAGAAGTATTTTAACATTACTGCTCTCAGAAACCTGTTTTTGTGCATATAACTTCTAACACATTAAAAACAGTCTTACAGCATTGCAAAAACATTGTATTTCATAAGGCATAAGCATACTTCAGTTTGGCAAGATTTGCACTGAATATTGAATGAAACAGCATTCTCTGATAGAGAGACAAGCTTTTGAGCAGATTTGGGCTAGATTTCACTTCATTTGAACAGAAGCAGTATTTTAACATTACTGCTCTCAGAAACCTGTAAACTGACAATCTTGAGTATACAAGCTCAAACATACGTTTTTGTGCATATAACTTCTAACACATTAAAAACAGTCTTACAGCATTGCAAAAACATTGTATTTCATAAGGCATAAGCATCCTTCAGTTTGGCAAGATTTGCACTGAATATTGAATGAAACAGCTTTCTCTAATAGAGAGAAACGCTTTTGAGCAGATTTGGGCTAGATTTCACTTCATTTGAACAGAAGCAGTATTTCAACATTACTGCTCTCAGAAACCTGTTTTTGTGCATATAACTTCTAACACATTAAAAACAGTCTTAGAGCATTGCAAAAACATTGTATTTCAAAAGGCATAAGCATACTTCTGTTTGGCAAGATTTGCACTGAATATTGAATGAAACAGCTTTCTCTAATAGAGAGAAACGCTTTTGAGCAGATTTGGGCTAGATTTCACTTCATTTGAACAGAAGCAATATTTCAGCGTTACTGCTCTCAGAAACCTGTAAACTGACAATCTTGAGTATAGAAGCTCAAACATAAGTTTTTGTGCATATAACTTCTAACACATTAAAAACAGTCTTACAGCTTTGCAAAACAATTGTATTTCATAAGGCATAAGCATCCTTCAGTTTGGCAAGATTTGCACTGAATATTGAATGAAACAGCTTTCTCTAATAGAGAGAAAAGCTTTTGAGCAGATTTGGGCTAGATTTCACTTCATTTGAACAGAAGCAGTATTTCAACATTACTGCTCTCAGAAACCTGTTTTTGTGCATATAACTTCTAACACATTAAAAACAGTCTTACAGCATTGCAAAAACATTGTGTTTCATAAGGCATAAGCATTCTTCAGTTTGGCAAGATTTGCACTGAATATTGAATGAAACAGCTTTCTCTAATAGAGAGAAAAGCTTTTGAGCAGATTTGGGCTAGATTTCACTTCATTTGAACAGAAGCAGTATTTCAACATTACTGCTCTCAGAAACCTGTTTTTGTGCATATAACTTCTAACACATTAAAAACAGTCTTAGAGCATTGCAAAAACATTGTATTTCAAAAGGCATAAGCATACTTCTGTTTGGCAAGATTTGCACTGAATACTGAATGAAACAGCTTTCTCTATTAGAGAGACAAGCTTTTGAGCAGATTTGGGCTTGATTTCACTTCATTTGAACAGAGGCACTATTTCAGCATTACTGGACTCAGAAAGCTGTAAACTGACAATCTTGATCATTGAAGTCCTAACATAAGTTTTTGTGCATATAACTTCTAACACATTAAAAACAGTCTTACAGCATTGCAAAAACATTGTATTTCATAAGGCATAAGCATCCTTCACTCTAAAAACTGCTGGGTTGAAAACAACCCAATTTGGGTTATTTTGACAACCCAGCGCTGGGTCAAAAAGGGACGAACCCAGCGCTGGGTTGTTTTAACCCAACCAGTTGGGTTATCATATTTAACCCAGCCTGCTGGGTTGCCTTTTTTATGGTTTAAAATGACTATATTGCAGGGTTTAAAAAAACAGAGCGGGTGTTTTTTTATCACTGTATTTCAGAAGGAAAACTACTGTATTTAGAAAATGTTCGATATCATTTCGCATGTGCTTGATAAGGCAGCGTTTGTGAGCTCAGAGCCGCTCTGCAGCCGTTACCGGAGAAACCTACCTCTCCCGCTCTTAGCGCCTCCTACTGGCAGAAAATAAACTCGCAGAGTGCAGCCATGTGGGGAAACAATGCATTTCTACGTTAAAATTAACCCAAATTGAGCTAGGCATTAAACCTACAAATGTTGTTCATTTTAAATATCACTTTTACACACAAATAATAATTACCAAAAGGAAAATATTTATTAAAAACAAGAGAAAAGTCAAAAAGTAACATGTTAGAAGAAATGCAAAAAAGGATGGCATTAACAGCTACAGAGTTCATAAACAAAGCATTGAACATTTGATGAATATAACTTAAGATCAAATTGGACTTTGTTCAATTGTATATATTGTATAAAAATATACGAAAACACATACAATAAATTTACAATTAGTTAGGTTTTTTTCCAACTATTCTGGCATGACGGTACACAAATAAATCACAACATTAACTTTGATATTATAACATTTAACAGACGCATGTGTGTGTGTGTGTGTGTGTGAAAGAATGTGAGCAGGTGTATGAATGACAGAGTGTAAACTCTTCTACTAAACAACACAGAAAAAGCATTTAACTTTTTTTTTTTTTAACAAATTATACACTTACAGTTTGTTTCATAGTCCATGAATACAGATCATGCATCACAGTCAATTTTCATGATCTCTTTAGCATAACTGATGTAATCATGAAGAAACCCCATCAGCACAGCATCTGACATCTTCTACATCATCCAGGGCAGCGTCCTCCTTTAAAACCACCGCTGTTTAGGGGAAAGAAGATTCTCCTCTCTGACCAGGATTCATCCCAAACACCGCCTGTTCTTCATCAGTGGCCTAAGAGAAACACATTTGAAAAAATTAAACATTTAATTAAACTATCCATTTTCAGGTAGAGGTGTATTCACATCCGTAAGGATAGGTAAATAATCGGTTTTAAAGTTTCAACACTTTGTGTGGTTGTTTAATGTCTCAGTCCACCACAGCGCTCCAGAATGCTATAATGGCAGCACTAGTGTGAGGACAGGTGATATTGTTTCAATAAATATTGCTTTCAGAAAGCTTCTTTACTGAAACATTAAAACAGACATGACATTCACATACCTCACAATATTCATGTACGTGGAGAGCTGCTCTTCAAACCGTTAGTTCACCAAATAATTAAAATGTTTATAATTCACTCTCCCCATGTTTTTCCAGACTCATACAAAATCTGCTAATTTTTTGGAAAACGTATGAATATATTTAATATTCTCTTTTTGTGTCCTCCATTGCTGGTCTGGGAGACCAGTATTTTATTTTGAACATACATGTTTGCTATCATATAATTTAAGATGTATTCATATATAAATATCAGAATTTACTTCTACAATAACTCTATATTTATGAAGCTTGAAAATACTGATTATCTAAACTATAAATGAATTAACAAATATTATGAGAAAACTAAAAATATATTAATTTATGTTGTAAAGACAGACAAAAGTCTTATAGGTTTGGAATGACTTGAGGGCAAGTAAATGATTTTTTGTGTGAACTTTACCTCTAAGAGCGAAGACCAAGAATAATGACTCTCCAAATCAGACAACTCCAAAGTTGGTTTGAGTTCTGCAATAAAAAACACAGACATCAATGGTCTTAATGAAATGAGCACGTAATCACACTGTTGTTGCATCAAAATGTGAAGTAAACTGGCAGGAGACAACAGAAAAATTTATTTTCTAAAAATAACTTACATAAAATCTCAAAGGAATGATGCTCTCCCATGTCTCTTGCTTTTAACATCTACAAAAACAAAAAACAAACATGATTTTACTCTTAGTAAAAAAACAACAACTGATAACATGAAATTATGAAGTTTACTTGCCTTAAACTATCTTTCCCTCTCTTCAGAAGAAGCTGAGAAAACCTCCTCCTCACACAAGCAGACTTGTGTGTCATTAACTCCAGTTAGTTTGAGTTCTGCAAAGAGGGACATCAATGGTTTCAATAAAATATTAACATATACATACATATATAAAATCACACTGTTTTTGCATTAAAATGTGAAGTTAACAGGCAGGACACAACAGAAACATTAATTTTCTAAAAAAAAAAAAAAGGAATAATAATTTAACTTACATCAGTCTCGAAAGAATAAAGTTATCTTGTCTCTGGATTTCAACATCTAAAAAAAACACACACATTATTTTAGTCTTAGTAAAAATAAAGATACCTTGATGTTATTCTGAAGTTTACTCTCCTTAAACCGTCTGTCCCTCTCTTCAGAAGAACACCTCCTCCTCATCCTCACACAGGTCTGTGACTCCTCACACAAACAGCTTCTGTGTCTTTAACTCTCGGCGCGAGGACAATGAAGACATGAGCTGGACAAGTCTGAAATATTACATGTAAAACATACTTTTAACAGTTACCACTTCAACAGCCTCAAAATAATTATGCTAGTCTTTACTACACAATGCCGTTTCCTTTAGGAGACAAACATACGTTCAGTTTAACCGCGAAAAAAAAAGACAAATTCACATGAGCGTAACCGTGACCATAACCGTCTGTTAACGCCTCAAAGAGAACAGATAATGTAAAATCTTATGTAAATATGACAAAATACATTCACAGACGTTATATTAAAAGTACATCCTCCGTTCAGTAACGTTACATGAGGCAGTTAAGACCTCTGTGTCCGAGGCGAAAACCGCGTCCGTTTTTTTATATATATATAACGTTAAGCTCCTTTGTTTCCGCCTTTCATACAACCGGGTAAACAATAAAAGATAACTTTACATTTTGAATATTTAACGTTACTTACCATAGTCTTTCACTCGCTTCTCGCTTCTATCACGCTGAGAAAATGGCGGCTGCTCGCACTGGAGACGTACGATTTTGACGTGACGTGCGTGCTCTCCTTCACGTCCGCGTCCTCAACCCACCCAGCTGGGTTAAAAAAGAGAGTTATTTTCAACCCAAACTTGGGTTAAAACATCCCAAAGTCCTATCCAACGGCCTCAACCCAGCAGTTGGGTTGAAAAAACAACCCAGCGTTTTTTAGAGTGTTCAGATTGGCAAGATTTGCAATGAATATTGAATGAATCAGCTTTCTCTAATAGAGAGAAAAGCATTTGAGCAGATTTCGGCTAGATTTCACTTCATTTGAACAGAAGCAGTATTTCAGCATTACTGCTCTCAGAAACCTGTAAACTGACAATCTTGAGTATAGAAGCTCAAACATAAGTTTTTGTGCATATAACTTCTAACACATTAAAAACAGTCTCACAGCATTGCAAAACAATTGTATTTCATAAGGCATAAGCATCCTTCAGTTTGGCAAGATTTGCACTGAATATTGAATGAAACAGCATTCTCTGATAGAGAGACAAGCTTTTGAGCAGATTTGGGCTAGATTTCACTTCATTTGAACAGAAGCAGTATTTCAACATTACTGCTCTCAGAAACCTGTTTTTGTGCTTATAACTTCTAACACATTAAAAACAGTCTTAGAGCATTGCAAAAACATTGTATTTCATAAGGCATAAGCATACTTCAGTTTGGCAAGATTTGCACTGAATATTGAATGAAACAGCATTCTCTGATAGAGAGACAAGCTTTTGAGCAGATTTGGGCTAGATTTCACTTCATTTGAACAGAAGCAGTATTTCAGCGTTACTGCTCTCAGAAACCTGTAAACTGACAATCTTGAGTATAGAAGCTCAAACATAAGTTTTTGTGCATATAACTTCTAACACATTAAAAACAGTCTTACAGCATTGCAAAACAATTGTATTTCATAAGGCATAAGCATCCTTCAGTTTTGCAAGATTTGCACTGAATATTGAATGAAACAGCATTCTCTGATAGAGAGAAAAGCTTTTGAGCAGATTTGGGCTAGATTTCACTTCATTTGAACAGAAGCAGTATTTTAACATTACTGCTCTCAGAAACCTGTTTTTGTGCATATAACTTCTAACACATTAAAAACAGTCTTAGAGCATTGCAAAAACATTGTATTTCATAAGGCATAAGCATACTTCAGTTTGGCAAGATTTGCACTGAATATTGAATGAAACAGCATTCTCTGATAGAGAGACAAGCTTTTGAGCAGATTTGGGCTAGATTTCACTTCATTTGAACAGAAGCAGTATTTCAGCATTACTGCTCTCAGAAACCTGTAAACTGACAATCTTGAGTATACAAGCTCAAACATACGTTTTTGTGCATATAACTTCTAACACATTAAAAACAGTCTTACAGCATTGCAAAAACATTGTATTTCATAAGGCATAAGCATCCTTCAGTTTGGCAAGATTTGCACTGAATATTGAATGAAACAGCTTTCTCTAATAGAGAGAAAAGCATTTGAGTAGATTTCGGCTAGATTTCACTTCATTTGAACAGAAGCAGTATTTCAGCATTACTGCTCTCAGAAACCTGTAAACTGACAATCTTGAGTATAGAAGCTCAAACATAAGTTTTTGTGCATATAACTTCTAACACATTAAAAACAGTCTTACAGCATTGCAAAAACATTGTATTTCATAAGGCATATAAGCATCCTTCAGTTTGGCAAGATTTGCACTGAATATTGAATGAAACAGCTTTCTCTAATAGAGAGAAAAGCTTTTGAGCAGATTAGATTTCACTTCATTTGAACAGAAGCAGTATTTCAGCGTTACTGCTCTCAGAAACCTGTTTTTGTGCATATAACTTCTAACACATTAAAAACAGTCTTACAGCATTGCAGAAACATTGTATTTCATAATGCATAAGCATCCTTCAGTTTGGCAAGATTTGCACTGAATATTGAATGAAACAGCTTTCTCTAATAGAGAGAAAAGCTTTTGAGCAGATTTGGGCTAGATTTCACTTCATTTGAACAGAAGCAGTATTTCAGCGTTACTGCTCTCAGAAACCTGTTTTTGTGCATATAACTTCTAACACATTAAAAACAGTCTTACAGCATTGCAAAAACATTGTATTTCATAAGGCATAAGCATCCTTCAGTTTGGCAAGATTTGCACTGAATATTGAATGAAACAGCTTTCTCTAATAGAGATAAAGCTTTTGAGCAGATTTGGGCTAGATTTCACTTCATTTGAACAGAAGCAGAATTTCAACATTACTGCTCTCAGAAACCTGTAAACTGACAATCTTGAGTACAGAAGCTCAAACATAAGTTTTTGTGCATATAACTTCTAACACATTAAAAACAGTCTTACAGCATTGCAAAACAATTGTATTTCATAAGGCATAAGCATCCTTCAGTTTGGCAAGATTTGCACTGAATATTGAATGAAGCAGCCTTCTCTGATAGAGAGAAAAGCTTTTGAGCAGATTTGGGCTAGATTTCACTTCATTTGAACAGTGGCACTATTTCAACATTACTGGACTCAGAAACCTGTAAACTGACAATCTTGAACATTTGAAGTCCTAACATAAGTTTTTGTGCATATGACTTCTAACACATTAAATACGGTCTTACAGCATTGCAGAAAACATTTTATTTCATAGGACATAAGCATCTTTCAGTTTGGCAAGATTTGCACTGAACATTGAATGAAGCAGCTCTAACTCACAGAGAAAAGCTTTTGAGTAGATTTGGGCTAGATTTCAATTCATTTGAACAGAAGCACTATTTCAACATTACTGGACTCAGAAACCTGTAAACTGACATTTTTGAGAATTTGAAGTCCTAACATAAGTTTTTGTGCATATAACTTCTAACACATTAAAAACAGTCTTAGAGCATTGCAAAAACATTGTATTTCAAAAGGCATAAGCATACTTCAGTTTGGCAAGATTTGCACTGAATACTGAATGAAACAGCTTTCTCTATTAGAGAGACAAGCTTTTGAGCAGATTTGGGCTTGATTTCACTTCATTTGAACAGAGGCACTATTTCAGCATTACTGGACTCAGAAAGCTGTAAACTGACAATCTTGATCATTGAAGTCCTAACATAAGTTTTTGTGCATATAACTTCTAACACATTAAAAACAGTCTCACAGCATTGCAAAACAATTGTATTTCATAAGGCATAAGCATCCTTCAGTTTGGCAAGATTTGCACTGAATATTGAATGAAACAGCATTCTCTGATAGAGAGACAAGCTTTTGAGCAGATTTGGGCTTGATTTCACTTCATTTGAACAGAAGCAGTATTTCAGCGTTACTGCTCTCAGAAACCTGTAAACTGACAATCTTGAGTATAGAAGCTCAAACATAAGTTTTTGTGCATATAACTTCTAACACATTAAAAACAGTCTTACAGCATTGCAAAACAATTGTATTTCATAAGGCATAAGCATACTTCAGTTTGGCAAGATTTGCACTGAATACTGAATGAAACAGCTTTATCTAATAGAGAGAAAAGCTTTTGAGCAGATTTGGGCTTGATTTCACTTCATTTGAACAGAAGCACTATTTCAACATTACTGGACTCAGAAACCTGTAAACTGACATTTTTGAGAATTTGAAGTCCTAACATAAGTTTTTGTGCATATAACTTCTAACACATTAAAAATTGTCTTACAGCATTGCAGAAAACATTTCATTTCATAAGACATAAGCATCTCTCAGTTTGGCAAGATTTGCACTGAAAATTGAATGAAGCAGCTTTCTCTAATAGAGAGACAAGCTTTTTAGCAGATTTGGGCTAGATTTCACTTCATTTGAGCAGAAGCACTATTTCAACATCACTGGACTCAGAAACCTGTAAACTGACAATCTTGAGCATTGCAGCTCAAACATGAGTTTTCGTGCATGTTGCTAGCATGTTTCTATCATGACTAGCATGCAACTAGCATTTTGCTAGCATGTTTCTAGCATGACTAGCATGCGACTAGCATGTGTCTAGCATGATTTTAGCATGATATTAGGATAGATAGATAGATAGATAGATAGATAGATAGATAGATAGATAGATAGATAGATAGATAGATGATAGATAGATAGATAGATAGATAGATAGATAGATAGATAGATAGATAGATAGATAGATAGATAGAAATAGTCAGATTGATAGATAGATAGATAGATAGATAGATAGATAGATAGAAAGATTGATAGATAGATAGATAGATAGATAGATAGATAGATAGATAGATAGATAGATAGATAGATAGATAGATAGATAGATAGATCTATTAGATGAGTTTGAATGAGTTTAAATTGATTAGCATCAAAGCTTGATTGAGTCTAATGGGATTTGGAGCTTGGGTCATCTGAACATCCTGTCAATTAAAGTCTATGTGCATTTTTATGATTTTTAATATTAATTTTTAAGAAAACCGTAACTCAAACCAGTCTGAAAAGATATACTACACCAAGTCAGAACAGTATGAAGGTCTGACCCGAGTTTGGAGTATGTAGCTTGAACGGTCTAGGAGGAGTTAGTGTCCAAAAAATTTTTAAGAAGAAGAAGAAGAAGTTGTTAAAATAGGATTTCAGTAAGTTGGCTTTCTCAAGCCATCTTAATTACTCATGATGCAGTTCATGATGGGAGTTTTTAATATGAAGTTACCCAGCATGCATTGCAGCACAAAGCATTTTATTGATTGTCACCATTATTAAGATTCATTTGCTGGTTATTCATGTCTGTGTGTGTCTAAATACTAATAACATCTGCTCACTTTACAATACTGATCTCTTTGCTTCACAATATTACATGCAGTGTTACTGAAAGAGATCTGTCACATAAACCAAACACTGATCTCTGTGATAGTGGCATTATTTTAACCAATTAAACATCAACATCTAATCCTCTGTAATGCTCAATAACAGCAGGTGTTCATCACTAATGCACAATCATCATTTCATTATTAATTTATTTATAAAATATTTTATTTTCTACTTGTGCAACAGAGGATGGTAGTTTGGCTGACCTCTCTGCACAGTGTAGCAGCGTTTTATATGAGCGAGGCTCTGGCTGTCATAGAAACATAGTGAGCCAGCTCTCTGATTGGCGCGGAGTGCATGATCATCCGTTGTTTCTCACTGAGGGAAGTGCTGAGTGGACCCTCCTGTTGAAGCCCCCCTCCCCGTCCCGCTCCGCCCCGTGGAGCTGCTGCACTTCCTATTGTCCCATAGATTTGTTTTTTTCCATCCTGGTTGAACTTTCTAGTGTGACACAAATAAGACCATTAGCATCATATATGCGGCTTAGCAGTGCGCAGGGGGCATAGCCTAACAAATGTGTGGAGTCAATTGGTAAGAAACACTTTCTGTTTTTCATATGGAAATTATTCGCTAGATTAAGATGCTGATAACCAAGATAAATTTAAGTGATGTTTTATGTTTTGATATACACTACTTGTTTATAAATTTGTTATTTTTATAGTTGAGAAATCTGTTCTGGTTGCTTTTATTGTCATTATTTTGAGTTTAATTGATTGTGATTTATTTAAGATTATACTGTGCTTTTTTATAGTTCTTCAGTTGTTTGAAATACTGTTCAGGATTTGTTTGTCCAAGACTTTACAACTAATTTCTAACTACAAGTTGTAGCTCTGTCAACTCTATCACGTTTTTTTTTTCTTTCTTTCTTTTTTTGGCCTTGACATTTACTAGAACTTTTTTTGCTAGTTTTAATTTTGCTAGCATATTTCTTAGAAGAAGACAGGTGAATAATATTTGGATATGTCATCTCAACAGTCAGTGTTTGTATGGATACACTTTGAAAAGAAGTTTATGAAAAGGTACAATGATGAATCAAACTCCACAACAGAGCTTCCCAGCTGTGGAATAACATCCATGTTGGACACCTTGATGAAGCAGCTAATTTGGTTTATGAGAACACCGTCAAGAAACTTAATGGATGACCCTAAACACATCGGCTAGCATTCCTGTAGGAGAAATATCGGTGAAGCTCCTGAGAGACAGAATTGGATGAAGAAAAAAAAAAAAGGAAAACAAGGCCACAAAACAAACAATGTTGCTCTTGCCACATTTAACATCAAGCCCCTCTGGGAAAACAACAATGGCTTCAGCGAGGCCACAGCACGTCTAAACGTTGCTAGATCTCTCTGGCTCGTGGGGTCATGCTCGACCAGCAAAAGTTGAAACAATTGGAGTTTTATATTTTCCATTGAGCTCAGCAGTCAGACAAGTGAAACGTGTATAAAAGCTCGGCCAGTTATGCTGTTCCCCTTCATCTGAAAGTCCTGTTATGGGAGCGCTTGGTGTGTGAAGGTTTAGAAGGTGAAGAACTTGTTGAAATGGTGATTCGGTGAGGAGTGTTGCTGCGGTACTGAGGTACTGTTCTGCTTTTCTGCAGGAATGACACACTTGTATGCCGATTTTGGCTTGAAAAAGACACAGAAGGATTGCTTTAGTCTGTTCTGGAGGGTTTGTGGAAATCATGCTGAGAATGAGAAGGATGGGAAGTTTCAGGCTATTGTTTTTAATTGAGTCCGTTTTAAAATTGCTGGAATTTTAATAGCTAAAGCCAGAATATTAAAAAAAAAAACCACACACATCAATGGTGGGAATATATAGAATATTGCAAATGATGTGGGTTTGATTTTTCTGTAAAAATCTGCAGGGAATTCAGGATTGAACTTTGGATGTCACCAGGTCAACCACCGGATCTTTTATAATGTCTACGGAGTGTTTCTAAAGGGTTTATTATGGGTTTCTATTATGGGTTTATTATTTATTATTATCTTTCAAAAGAGGTCTTATATGTAAATAACAGATCTATCCTGAAAGCTGCCATCTTTGCCTTGCATGGGCACTTAGTTCCAGAAACTTTCTTAGAAGCAATCAACTGATTGGTAAATGTAATATGACTGATTCTCTCTGTATTACAGCTCGTTGCAGCTGTCAAGAGGGAAAGAATACATTGATATTTTTAAGAGCCCTAAAAAATGGTCACTGGTAAAACATTGTGATTATTTTGTGTTACTGTATGAATTATTCAATTCTGTCTCACACATGGCAACTTTTGAATGGCTGTCAATGGAAATACAGACTTTTTGGCTACACAAATGTGTTTTTTTGGCCCCTGTTTTTTTTTTTTTTTTTTTTTGTAGCATATTGTGACCCTTGACCCTTGCTTTTTATATCTTTAAGGTTTTTTTAACTTTAAAAATAAGCTTCAATTTGTTGATTAGTATAGGTAACTAGTATAGGTTCTCATTTAATTCTAAATAGTTTACTAAATTAGTTACTCAATAAATACTCAACCTAAAACAAATATTTTAAAATAGTAGAATGTAAATAAAAACTGATACTAAAATAGCACGTTAATTTTATTAAAAAAATAACAATAAACAGTTTTACTTTTATTAACTATAAATAATTTATTCATTTTAGTTAATGTTAATTTCAGCATTTACTAATACATTAAACTCAGAAGTATCTGATAGTATTACTCAAAGGCATCGAGCTAAGATGAAACAATAATGAACAGCTGTATTTTTATTACCTCACATTAACAAAGATTAAAAGATACTGCTCTTTGTTAGTCAATGTTGGTAAATGCAATCGACTCATTTTAAGAAAAAAAGTGACCTTAAAAAAAAAAAAAAAATTGAGTATGTGCAGTCAATTAGGCTAAATCAATATTGTTTCAGTTCATTGCATCGATACACAGATGCTTCAAACATTGAATGTGCTGAGTGGATGAGCCCATATCAGTAATCTGATTTCATCTGTGTGTTTTCTGTGGCTGTATTGCATTGTGTGCAGTCGAAAGCATACGCAACACCACATGGTTATTGAACAGGAGTGAACAGTCAAAGAAAAGATCCAACTGCTGAACAGTGTGATGCATCTCAGGACTCATCTTAGACTTAACATGATTTACAGCCGTTAGTGTGACTGGACCATAAATTAAAAAATTATGATTTAAACTGTTTATCTGCCCTTCACTCGGGACTGTGCAGTCATTCTGGAACAATACAGCCCAGACAGAGCATGCTAAACAATATCAGTGCTGATTGGATGTGGAGTAAATAGATGTATTTCCACAAAGAAATACCCCAGTCATATTACAGTAAGTACATAAGTACATAATAAGTATGTAAGTACACTACAATACATGTAGGTATGTAAGTGCATACATTTAGTAAGTACGTAAGAAAGTAAGTAAATAAATACATTAAATTTAGTACAGAAAATGAACCCTTTAAAATCAGCAAATACAACAGCTGTTCTAACTGTACTACTATAACTTTTTTGTATTTCATTTATATAAATATATTTTTTTTATGGAGGTGAAATGCCTGATGATCTGGACATTCTTGATAATTTGTTATCATTCATAATTCATACTCACTCAGATACTAAATCTTGGTTAACTTGAAATCTAACCTGACTATTAAAACAGATTTCTGTTCATGCAAAAGCATTAAGAAACTACATGCCACATAGTTGTGCTCTCACACTCAATTCCTCTCAAATATAGTCAGCTTTAATATGCATATTTATTCAGTGCCTTGGCAATTTATTATCAAAAAGTGAAAAAATATAGCACAATGTATTGTGTTAATATAAAGGAATATTCCGGATTAACTTGTTTTACTTGTATTTTTAAATATGCATTGAGTTGTACTTTAAGGTTACAGAAAATGTCTTGGCAGAAAATAACCAGTACGTTTTCTGTTTTTGTTCATACAGTGTACCAAATCAATGCTTTTATGAATCACTGTTCGAGTCCATAAAATAAAATACAAAATATTGTACAGTATAAATAGCTCAATAAACATTACATTGGAGTTAAGTTTATTTATAATTCAGTTTAAAAAATCAGTTCTTCTACGTAAAGCTTCAAGTATAGCAAAGCATCTCACAGAAGAGACAGAGTCCGTGAATTGAGTGCTATAACAGTTTAATTTGGTCTTTCCCCGACGAGCACCGAGGTGCCGCTGACATGTTTGGACTCACAGGTTGTGATGTTTTCCAGGTTTCCCAAGGGGACGCTACTGAGAAGCTGGCTCACCAAGTCCCGCCCCAGACTGCTGCTGCTCATCGCTGGCTTGAAGAGGCCTCAGGTCACCCTCATGCGCAGGAAAAGGATGAAACGCACCAAAGTAGCAAAGGCCACGTAAGCGGTAAATATGGTTATTGTTGGATGTCAGAGCGACCTCTCAAACTCATCCCGACCACTTCAACCATCTTCAACCTGAACTTCAGTCTCCTTTAGACTTTATAGTGATTCCAATGGATTTGGATTGTGATGAAATGGACAAGTAGTTAGATTGAGAAGATCAGACAGAGCATAAAAAGGGCAAACCAGGTCAACAGTGATTGAAGAACTGTTGATGACTCATCATACATCTGTTGGACCTATTTTTAGCTGTGCACCAAATAAAAGACCAGGCACCATCCATGAATAGTCTGTAACTTGATGCCCCATTATATATATAAAAAAACACTTAAGAAAACTCTGAACATCAGATCCACATTTACTGCTGTCCAGCTAATGTTTACAGATAAAATCCAATCAGTTCAACTGGAAACCGCACAATCAAGTGAAGGTGAAAGATTTCCTCATACTAATTTTGTCAAACCTGTTACTCTGTGAAAATTCATGGGCAAAAACCTTTTAATAGGAATCCACATGATCAGAGGATCTGAGTGACGGCAAAATTTAGATTTAGCTCATTTTCAAGTTGGTCATATAATTTCAGAACTTCTGTGTGATCTGAGCTGTATATATCACCTCATTATTGCACATGTAATGAAACTGAAATTGGTTTGAAAGTGTCTTCTGTCAGTTCTACACCATGGAAATAGAAAGACCTGTGAAATTAGGCAAAAATGTTGCTATTATGACCACAACTTAAGTTGAATCAACATTCTGTTCATAGTAGTAGACATATTTTGGTCACACTTTAGTTATGGACTGATTCAGATTATTAACTAACTATTCACTATGGCTTTTGCCTCAATAAACTTCTAATTAGCTGCTTATTAATAGTTATTAACTAATTAACTAATTAGTAGTTAAGTTGAGGTATGTGGTGGTTTTAAGGGATCAAAACATGGTTAGACAGAATAAGGCATTATTTAAGTTGTAGTAGCCTATTGGCAGCATTTATTAAGCTCAAGCTTTTAACCCTGTTACCAAATTTTAATATTATAATTCTTCAAAGATGATTTTATTTAATTAATGAAAAAAAATGACTTCAAGGACTTAAAACAGCAGTTGTCCCAAAACAACCTTTGTGGTTAATTATCCATAGTTATAAAACCTGTTCCAAATTTTGGTAACAGGGTTGCAACATTTGAAAAGTTCATAGAAAATAAAAAGCTAATATATATATGTTTGGTCTCCTGGGGTTGATGATTCCTCTGGTGGTGAAACTTTCAAGCCATATTTTGTACCCTATTCATGGAAAGTGCTACCATAATATAATAAATAACATAATGACATGCTTTTTCAGCATAAATCTTACATGCAATTCCTTGCATTGCAGAACCTGCAGTCGTATGCCACATTTCACTTGAGTCGCTGACACAGAGAGAAGCTCCATCTGATGTCGACATGAACGCAGATCCAGAAACAGAGAAAGCATCTCAGTCGTCTCGGCCAAACATACGAACTAAACGCCAAAGCAGAAGCAGAAGAGGCTCTGAGTTTGTTGTGAAAATGAGGGACCTTCCACAAAGATCCAGACCCCCCGACTAAGATCTGGAGCCTCACAGTGACATTTGTTCATCTTTCTCTCAAATACACATCTGTCATGCTTCAGTTCACTACAGCGTGTGACAGCACATTATTGCTCTTGCTCTTGCTCTTTGGTTGACAGTGCTTTCCTTTCCTGTGTTCTCTGGTCAGGATTTCAGGGACTTTTATTTTTCGATTCCTAATGATGTGTGTGGGTGAAAAAGAAGAAGAAAAACACGAATGAAAAAAAAGAAAATAAAAATATATAATTGCCATGAGCTAGTAACCAACAGCACACCAGTGGGGTTTCCATACTGTTGAGCTCGACAGACTGACAGCTGACGGTCTATAACTTTGTCCAGAGAAGCAAAATAATTCATGTAAATGTCAATATCTATTGAAAAACCTTATATACATATACAGAGTTATATACATCCAACTTGATTATTCTGTGGCTCCCATTACCATTTAACACCCCCCCCCCCACACACACACCAAAAAACAAACAAAAACAAATCATCACTGAAACATGATTGAGAATTTGTTTTTATTAAAAAAACAAAAACAAAAAAACAACAAACAACAAAAAAAATCAAGCAGCTATTTGACAGCTTATACAAGTAATTAGTTTTTACTGAAGACGTCCACATAATTATTAATAAAAACTTCACTAATTATTAGGTGAATCTCATAAAGCATGTCAAATCTAGCTCATACAGTGTATCACACAAAATCCAAGGAAAAAAATAATTATATTTTGCATTAAGAACATTACCATTCTTTAGGACCATTATCTTTTCTGTTTACACTGTGACATTATTTTCATGACAATTAAGAACATTTTACCCCCAAATTACTGAAATGTTTCTCTTCTCTCTCTCTCAACAGTTACTCATTAGATTCTCATTACTATGGTACACTAATAAAAATGTAAACAAATGATATCAGGTATAAATATAATAAAAAATTTGATGTAAAATTCTTTATGAAAAATATAATTCATATATTTTATACATGTTTTTATTCAATATTTGTATATTTTTATCATATAATTTTATAAATTATATTTTCAAATTCTAACTTGATTCTGGTTTCAACTGAGATCGGGGTGAAATATGGGGTGAAATATGACATTTTTCATGAGATTCACTCATCACATTTGCTTCAAGTAACTTCCAGCAACAAGCTACAGAACAATGAGTAAAAATATATGCTTACATAGTTTGAAACTTATTTTTTTTCTATAGAAAAATTGTTTTTTGTGTTCATATTGTCTTCTCTCCCTAGCTACTAATGTGAAAGCAAGCACAGACTTCTTTGAAGAATTGCATACGTTTAATTTTTTGATTCTTTTCAGCAATTCTTTGAATAAACAAGGTAACACTTTATATTAAGTCGTCCCATTTGTCCTTTGTTACATATGTGATAACATAGTAATGAAATAGTAATTACACATTTATAAAATCAGATAAATCCCAAAAAATTTGGGACAAAAACATTTTTAGACATAAACCACTGATAACAGCCATTTATAACATTTGCATAGCAAATTAATTAATTACTAATTAAATGATCCAAAACTAAGCACTTAATATAAAGTGTGACCAATGTGTGCCAACATGTTAAAATCAAAGCCCTGAGGATGATTCATGTGAATTTATCTATTATGTTTGAATAACTTCAATTCATACGTGAAAACACTAATTAAGTACACCTCTCTCTCTCTCACACACACACACACACACAGTCTAGCTGAAGTTTCTCTTTAGTTGTGGTTTTTGCAGTGCTAGTTAGAAATCAGCATTCGTTATATTTAATCTAATTTCTTAAATGGCATCTGATTCTGCATTTTTCAATTTATGTTCAAGCATTAATTATGAAACCCATTGAGGAAGTTACACAGAGATCCTGTGGGATAGGCAAGTTAACATGAACAGGTTCAACTTTAATTTATTTTCTTTAGACATGATTTTTAAATAATTATAGAAAAAGATTTTGATTACTGTGTCCTAACCAGATGTTGATGCAGGTTTATGTCGTTTGATCTGTGTGCACAATGAAGGTGAAACTACTGTGCAATATAAAACAATCACAGCCAATCAGACTATATTTGACATTAAATATTCAACCATATGGACCAATGAGAGAAGCTTCATCACCCTGGCTCTGGTCTGAGCTTCAGAAGGTCCCACCAGAGGAATGATTTCAGATGGGCGAGTGTTTGGGATGTTATTTTATGGTGAATTTCTGCTGGATTAGCTTGTATCTGTTGAGCTGCTGCTCAGAGACGGACGGCTGAAGACCTGCCAGAGCCTGTCTGAAGTCTTCTGAACACAGAATCAGAGCGCTGGCCTCCGAATCCACACCTGCATCACAGACACAGAGATGAAGAAAGAGTGAAGGAAAGTTGTGCAGACATTGAGGAACAAGCAGAGAGACAGACAGAGTCAGGCCAGACACATGCTCTACTTCAGCAGACTAATGTACATGTGAATGCTTGACCAATGCATTGCCAAAGCCAAGGGTTAGAATGAGGTCCTGCATAGTGTTTGCATAGAGTATGTTTTTAGGCTCAGAGTGAGTAGCTGGAATATGGACACATGTGATTCATGCATAAAATGTTCATTTTAATTTATTTTTGGTTTAAAGATAGCTCCGTCTTTTAAATGTTTAACCAATAAAGATCTCAGCTGTAGACTGGCAAATGCACGGACACTGTTTTGATATTTTGTTTCTTAATATATTGCAAATATTTGCATGGAAATTAATGTTTGAACACGCTGATGAGTCTGGAAAAATAAAACACTTCAAATTTGACAGCACAAATTTTTTACAAATCATTCTTTATGTATATTGTTATGTATAATTATATATAATTCCTTATATAGATACACATATACTGACAGAAGACCTTCAGCCACTTATAATTGAAAAATTATATTAAGTATATATATATATATATATATATATATATATATATATATATACTTAATATGTAATCATATATAATGTAGTTCATATTTTTTACAATGTTTTTGAAAGAAGTCTTAAGCTCAGCAAAGCTGAATTTAATCAAAAACAGTAATATAATAATAATAAAATCTAATAATAACACTTATTTAGCAAGAGCGCATTAAACTGACTGAAAGTGACAGTAAAGACATTTAGAAATATTTCTATTTCAAGTCAATGCTGTTCTTTTAAACTTCTTCAACATTGACAGCGGCAAGAAATGTTTCTTAATAATTTATAAAACCAATAAAATACTAAACACTAATAACTAAACACTAAATTGTCATATTAAAATGATTTCTGGAAGAAATTACCGCAGGTAACAGAGACTGTGGCATTTAGTTTGACACGGATACTGCTGTACTTTTCCCCATACCTTCAGTGATTCGAGAAATCTTCCTCTTGATGGCACACATCATGGCGTCCGAACAGAGCGCGTAGAGATCTGCTCCGGTCAGCTGAGGAGGACAGGACTCCACGACCTCGGACAGACACACGCTGGGATCCACTTTAAACCTGCAAGCAGAACACCAGCAGAGAGTCATCGGGGTCATCACACACCCTCCAGCACTGAGAGAGAGGAGCGTCATGATGGACACACTCACCTGCGCAAGACTGCCTTCAGAACCTGCAGCTGAGACTCTCGGTCTTCATTCACTCCCACATACACCAACTTATCAAACCTGCGGGGAAAACATGCAAGAATGCAAGACTGCAAGACAAACTGAAGAGCAACTGAATCTGAATGCATTTACCTGCCAGGCCTGAGCAGGGATGGGTCCAGCAGATCTGGGCGATTAGTTGCTCCAATCACAAAGACATCTCCAGACGAATGAAGACCGTCCAGCTCTGCTAAAAGCTGTGACACAACCCTAATAAAAAAAATAAATAAAAAAAGACAAAACCCGGCTTAATGTAACAATATCCATTGTTTCAAACCAGCTTCACAGTATAAAACAGGAAAGTACCAGAATAAAGTAATGCTTAATTAAAAAACTGAGGCAAATCCAAATATATTTACTCAGTCTTTATTTAGCTTGAGTAGTTTAATAACAATAATAGTTCAGTTCAATAGCCGAATGCATTTGTGGATTTTGAAATATTTCTTTGCGTCAAGACATGCTGAAAAGTCCACAAATAAGTGGACTCCACCCACCGTCTACTCAAGCCAATCAGATAGCAGAGCCAAAACACTGTGACAAATCATGCTTTGCTTTAAACTCAGGAGGTGGTAATAGTTTCAGTTTGCACCCGTGAAAGGAAGTGACATGGCGATGAATCACCGGCAGTAAACTGATGTCCCGTTCTCCTTCTGAAGTACTGCACACTTGCATAAATATAGGACAAAGTATAACGTAGAAGACTAAATACGAGTCCAAGTGACTGATTTTATGGACTTCCTATCTTAGCCAATGCAGATGAATGAGCGAGGTTATCTCAAGAAGAGACCTCCCTGAATGTAAAGCAAAATGTAATTAGTTATAGTGCTATGTGCTATGGCTGTTATGTGACTGGCTTGAGTAGATATGGGTGGAGCTTTACATTTATGTGTGGATCATAATGTATTTATTTGGAATAAAGGAACAAAATTAACCCCACAGTACAGTATACTCACAGATACTGAATTTAAAATTTTCCTCAGCTGTAAGTCATAACAATTAGATTTAACACAAAAAAAAACCTTGAAATATTTCAGTTTGTGTGCAATGAATCTAGAATATAAGAAAGTTTTTTTTTTTTTTTATTAAATTACAAAAAATAAAGAACTTTTCCATGACCTTCTAATTGTTTTGAGATGCACCTGTAAAATTGACTTGACTTGAGTGCATTTTTATTTTACTCCACTACATTGCTTACTTTCCACTATATTCTGAACTGAGGAAATCCTCAGGCAGGATCCCATAACTGATTCGTGAACGAGCTGAATCTTTTGAACTGGTTCACAAATCACACTATTCATTCACAGATTGGACTGGTGTTGCTATATTTTACTGAGTTTAGCATCTGCACATGTCTTGTGATGCTGACCTGTCCATCACCCCTCCTGAGTCTCCACTGTGTCCTCTATTAGGAGCCAAAGAGTCCAGCTCATCAAAGAAAATAACACAGGGAGCAGCGGTTCTGGCCTTTCTGAACACTGACGGACAGAGAGAGAGATGTTAACCAGCTCAGTGAAGTAAATACAGTGGACAACAGATCGACAGGAGTAGTTTATTTAATTGCTCTTACCTTCTCGAATGTTCTCTTCACTCTGACCAACGTACATGTTGATGAGTTCAGGACCCTTCACACTGGAAACAAACACAAGTTTTGACTCTGACCAGTCTCCTGAATATTTCAAACTCAAAAGCAAACAGATGAAGTGATGTAGTCACCTGAGGAAGGTCATGGTACACTCGGTGGCGACGGCTTTAGCCAGCAGGGTCTTCCCGGTGCCAGGCGGCCCGTAGAGCAGCAGTCCGGAGCGCCGCAGCCCCAGCGAGAGCAGCTCTGGATGCTCCAGAGGAAGCTGAATCGTGTCCAGAATTTCCTTCTTAACCTGCTGCAGTCCACCAACGTCCTGCCACCTGACCGACGGGATCTGACATGAAGAAATAATCACATCTTTATTAAAGCAGGAGATTTTACTTAAAGTTGGGTAAATAGTACACTTCAGCAGAGACTTCATTTCTGGGTGAACCTTTCTGACTTAATAGGCGATTTCAAAGAGGCTAGCAATAGCAAGCTAGCTTTGAAAGCATAAGATCACACCCTCCCTGCATAATCACTCTCCAAAGCCACGCCTCCTCCAAAACACATGACTGTGCACAGACAGAGCAGAGGATAACCAGCGACACGATGAGAAACGCTGTCAGATCACCTCATCTCTCGTTCAACAGTGAGAAAACATCACAGTACGAAGCAGTTTATCATAGTCCGTGGACTGAAGAATTTGACTGGACAAACATTTTTATGATCCTACACCTCCCACAGATGAAATAAATCCATTTAGACCACTTAACTTAGTGATTGCTGTCGAGACATGAAGAGAATATCAACCAGCATAACAAAAAATGTTTTTGAACAATTACCCTTGTGAAAAAGAGGTGTGCTTAACTGTATTGCATGTGCACTTACAGTGTACCTCAAAACCTGAAAGTATCATTTTAAACTATTACTGGTAGTTCATGTTATATTAATAAAATGAAAGTGTTTCTTAACACATTAAAAGTACACTTTTGTAATAATGTCAAATTAAAAGTTTGACTTTAAAGTGCAATTTAAATAATATCAGTTTTAATAACATTTTGCCATTCTTTTAAAAAATATACTTATTTTGATGTGCTGACTTACATGCTAACGTGCATGAATGTCCAAATTAAGTCCTTAGCAATGCATATTACTAATAATAATGCATTTTTGATATATTTTTGGTAGAAATTTTACAAAATATCTTTATTGAACATGATCTTTACTTAATATCCTAATGATTTTTGGCACAAAAGAAAAATCAATCATTCTGTCCATTACAATGTATTGTTGTCTATTGCTACGGATACAGCTAGCCGTGCTACTTATGACTGCTTTTGTGCTCCAGGGTCACATATTTTAGTTTATAATAAATGCTTATAAGTACAATCGGCAGTACAATTTAACCATATTTTAAAGACAATATTCCAAAACAAATCTACACATAAAGATGTACTTAAGTCCTACTTGAGCAGGTCAAAGAAAGAACCCATAAATGCATTTAATACAATTATAATATAATACATTTTTCATGAGAGTACAATGGACACAAAAGACAAAGTCAAAGCAACTGTACTTTTGGGGCTCCGATGGCTTGTGAATGTGCCTCCTGCAGGACGTCCAGAGCAGCGCTGAAGTCCTCAGACGTGACGCTCACCCCAGAGACACACAGATCCTCCTCTTCCTGTTCACTCGCCGCTTCTGGAAAACTATAGACCCAAAACACCACAGCAGTTTCTCATCCATACAACAGAACGAGCACAAACAGAGCTGGAGCGACTGACAGCAGCTGGGTGAAGACTTACTACGTCTGCAGAAGTCGTCTGTGAGCAGCTTTCCCAGCACTGGTAAGAAGTGCACAAAGATCTCCTAAAACAAAACCCTACAGAAACAAAACCGTATGGGCTATCAAATGTACTTATGTAAAGTTGGACCAGGACCATTTATAAAAAAAAGTACATGAAAGCATAGATAAGATAGATGATCAGTAAATAGTCTCACAGCAGTCTTTTTGGCAATCTGGCCAAGATTGACGTCTTTTCCCAACAGCAGGTCCTCACTGAGGCTGGACAGCATCGTCCTGCGCTGCGCCTCAGACAGACTCTCTATCGTCACCTGGTGCACAAACGCTGCCATCACATCTGAGGACAGCTCTCGCTGGCTGCTCACAGACCCCACCACCACCACACTGCAGAAGAAGAGAAGAAACAAGTAAATGAGTACAAACGGCCATATGCTTCTTTCAACAGTCTTTGGAGGTATTTTCTTTTCCATTAAAGCAAGTGGAAGGAGTCTGGCATGTTGCCGTCTCACCTGGCGTGAGCAGTTGCTACGAGCTGGCAGAGGGTGGACGAGACCCTGGAGTCGGTCTCAGGGCCGTCTCGCGACTGGCCGAGCAGCTGCAGGTTTCTCAGCAGCAGAACACACGGGTGATGGAGCTCCGCTCTCTCAAAGACAGACTTCATCTTCACCTCGCACGCAGCTGCAGTGTCTGCACAGAGACCGACGCAATCCACCTGCACACACCAGCCTCCTCATATCATAACATGCATTCTGTGCAGTTTGGTTTTTGAACAAATAAATTCAACTATTAAAATATGGCTATAACATGAGTCAGCACTGAGACATTTGCTCACTTGATGCAATGCAGTTGGCCACAAATGTGGCAGTGCTTTAACTAAAACGAGTAATCAATAATAATTAGGGGAAACAAATTCTTAATTTATAGTCACAGTATCATGCCTGCATTTCATGGAAAGTAAAGATGTATTGACAAAAAATATACAACAACAAATTCTGCATAGAAAACTATCAAGAACAATTGTTAAATGGTATTAACTAAAATGCAAAAATTTAATATTTGTGTATTTTTATGCTCATTAGAGCATCCCATTTGTTAGCTTAGCAACATGCTAATGTTCTACTTGACTCAACTGTGTTTTGTTTGCTGTAAACTTATGAAAGACACAACTTATGAAGGTTTTGATGCTAGTAACTGTGGA
This sequence comes from Carassius gibelio, assembly GCF_023724105.1. Lineage (NCBI taxonomy): Eukaryota > Metazoa > Chordata > Actinopteri > Cypriniformes > Cyprinidae > Carassius > Carassius gibelio. The sequence goes on from NC_068392.1 coordinate 24,859,316, forward strand.
AAAAACTACTGCAGAATAATCCCAGCTCACCTTGATCAGATGCAGATGCAGCCTCCTGCTAGCTGCTCTTACCGCCGTGACTTTACCACTGCCATTGGGACCCATCAGAAGAACCGAACAGCCTCTCTTTAATGTTAGAGAGCTGCAGAAAATTAAAAAGATACTGAAGAATATAAAGTTGTGAAATGAATTGTGGTTAATTTGTTTAATATACCAGCAGGTTTTGTTAATAAATATGGTTTGAAAATAATGTTATAATTAGTCATAATTACAGGAGGAATACAGAAAATATTTTAGCCTATATGGGTTAGGGGACTTATATGTATATGTATATATATATATATATATATATATATATATATATATATAGAGAGAGAGAGAGAGAGAGAGAGAGAGAGAGATAACAAGTGGTTGACAAAGAGAGGCCTTTTAGTCCAATAGGTTGAGATCTGCTATTATTACAGAAGGACGGATGCACAAAATGAATATGTTTAACAACATAACTTTTAACTGAGATTTTATGTTCTTAAAAGAGCAATATTAATACTGCAATATTGAGGTTGTGTGCACTTTATACATAATATATATATACACGGTACAGACCTTTCGCTGAAGTGAGGTTGGATGATGGTGAGCAGCTGCTCCACAGTGCTGGACAGACCCGGGGGACAGAGACTCGTCCAGAAAGATGAACCCTTCTGCAGCACAGAGCAGGGAGAGCGGCTGTGGGCGGAGCCTCCCTGTGGACAGCCAATCAGAGCTTGAGCACACCTGCATATATGAACTGCACAATATGACAGAGCAGATTCCGACTGGACTATTATTAATGTAATTTCTCACCATGTATAGTGAAGTGTGACTGGAATCAGCCAGATATGAAGAAACCTCTTCCTCCTCAGCGGAGAAACCGCACACCTGCTTCACTCTGAAATACAGCACAGGCCACCTGCGAAACACAGAGGCTGCATGAGGACTGGTGTTCAGAGACCTCGAAAGCCTCGGCTGAAGATAAACCCACACCTGAGGATTCCTTCAGAGCTGTTCTCGATCAGATCAGGATGTCCTTCTGACGGGATTCCCAATATACTCCCCCGCTGAACAAGCCTGCAAACAAACAATGCTCAGGAAAACCAGGAAGAGGGACTGTGCGTATATGCTACGTCTGAAAGTGCGCTGTGAGCACCTGGGTGTGCTGAAGTGCTTGTAGAGGATGCTGTCGAAGGGCCCATGGGAGTTGTAGTCTGGAGATACGACGGCTTCGATGTGCAGCTCTTTAGCAAACAGCGGCGCTGCACATCGACACGCGCTCACGGAGATCTGAGACCCAGCCTCAGACGACTCCTTATTCCACCTCTGCTTGAGTTACATGACACACACATACACACACACACACACACACAAAACAATCACACATCTGCTGACATCTGATCAACCATCAGACCTCACTGAGTGTTTACAGACAGTGGCAGACTGATAAAATAATATCTGGCCATTCTTGAGATGAGCAGTAGTCAATAACCAGAACTGGGATTAAAAATGCTAAGGTGTTTACATATATATATATATATATATATATATATATATATATATATATATATATATATATATATATATATATTGAACATGTATAAAAATATAAATGCTTGTCTATTTGAAGGAAGTATTTGTATTTAATCTCTCTATATGAAGTTGGATGTATAGGTATATCAAAAGATATGTAAGAAATTAAGAATACCCCTACCGCTTGATTGTTTATATACTTGGAAAGTGTAGACTATATCATCGCACAGTTCTGTATATCTTTAAATATATATATACACTCCACCTTAATTTTGATGGTCTTATTTCCGACAGGCACTGCCATCCCGTCTGCCAGGTTAAACCACTGAACCGGTGAAATGAAGCCCACATTGTCATTCATATCCATGTCTTGCTGTCTAACTGATTCAAAAGCTCTGATAGAAACCAGATGAACACGTCCCTGCTTCTTAAAGGGAAATGAACAGCTACTCTCCCGGTCACCGAGGACTGGACTCAGAGAGGTCTTCTTCGTCTTGTCTGCTGGGATGGACGCAATGACCCACTCCCCGTTAAACAAACCCATCTTCAGTAACAAGCTCTTGTGCACAAAAATAGTGCTGTCGACATCCAATCCTTCATTCTGCTCTAGTCTAGACAGAATTCCTCCAGGTTTCTGGAGATTTGAGACGTCTACCACGCTCACATCAAGTCTGCATTCAAGAGCCTGCAGGAAAGCACTGAAGTCCAACACTTTAGTGTTCAGCAAAGAGCTACCAGAACTCAAGCTACTGGCATACTGGGCAAAATCAGAGACAAAGAGCGAGGAAGCGGACAGTCTGCTTGTGCTGCTGGTGTTGGTCAGGTCCAGATCTCTGCAGTCTGACACCACCACACTAGTGTCCACTGTTATCCTGCCCTGACTGACAGGGGTGCACTCCAGCACCATCACCTCCGACAGGTACTGCTGCACCTGTGAGGCTTCTTCCCCCAGTAAATGATGGTAGGGGATCAGAAGCGCGTCGCCTTGCCTCGCCAGCAGAGTCTGTCCGTGACAGGAGGCTAGGATCAGCAGAGCATTGGAGAACTTCTCTGAAGAAGCCCATTTAAAGCTCTGCTTCGTCCGAGCCCCGATCACAATCTTCTTTAAAGGCAGCAGAGACTGTGGGCGAATCGTTCCTGGCGAGTGCTCCTTCAGTCCGTAGTGTTTGAGGAAAGATATGCTCACGTAAACAGCGAGACACGTGGGAATGTTTACATCGGTCTCTTCATCCGGAGTCGCGTGCGCGCACACCAAAAAGCCCCGATTACAGGGGGACTGCTGGTCTATCAGAGACAATAACAACGCGTATGTGGATCCAGTGTAGCCCGGGAACTTTTGAGTAAATTGTGTTTTGTTGATAAGCACATGTAGAGGATGAATATGTGTTGGAAAGTCATCAAGACACTGCAACTTCACGGGAGCCGCCATGTTGAAAATGTGCGCATGCGCACTGAAACTACAAAAACTGACCGCTGACCTTTTTTTTTTCAAATATATTCAATTCAATTAAAGTTTATTTGTATAGCGCTTTTTACAATACAAATCGTTACAAAGCAACTTTACAGAAAATTATGTTTCTACAATATTTAGTAGTAGCTAGCTAGTACACTGTAAAAACTAAAGGTTCCTGGAGGCACCTTTTGGGGTTCTTCACTTCGCCACGCCGGCGGAACCCTCTGAATAGCTTCTAGGCACCACTCTAAATGGGGGTGGTTCTCTGAGGAACTTTCAATGGTTCCTGGAGGAACCCTTTTATTAGGATGGCCAGGAACCACCTGGGGTGCTTCAAGGCACCATTTCCCTAATTTCACTCCCCCCCCCCCCCCACTGGTTTATTTATTTTTCCTGCTATTGACATTTTTAATGATTAAAAAAAACAAACTGAAAAAAATAAAACAAATGCATATAAAACATAGTTTATTGATAAGCAACAACAATATCCATAATCACCTTAAATAGTCAATACTGCACATCACAATCCCATTCATGGACACATCAGTGTTAATATTGCTATAAACAAATAACAACAACAACAAAAAAATTTACACCTTGGTAAAATTATTATCAAATAAATGGGACTCAATTATCTTAGAACTTTAAAAAAACATTTCATGTACCTAAAACAATGATACAATTTAAATTAATAAATTCAATTCAATTTTAGACACAATGCAATTCATAGTAACATTTTCTTTCCTGTTCTAAATTGTGGTAACTGATTGGAAGAATAACTTCGAGAGCAGTGAATGGCAGAGTATCACAAATATATTTTTGCATTCTCATTTACTCAAATAACAAAACATAAACTCTAAAGATAGCATTTTCACAACTTTCAATCAAAGGAAAAAATCTGACACAGACTGATAACAGCAGTCAGAAGAGAGAACAATGTCAAATTTATCATTCCTCCCAAAGACTCTGGATTTGAAACACCCTTGCATTAGCTATTTTTTTTCCACATAATTAAAAAAAAAATCAAAATATAAAACAATGGGGAGGATTTACGATGCTGATGGCCGCTGAAACGCATCACCACAGCTGTTCTGAGATTATGTGTAGGCTGTTCATTGAAAAAAATAGTGATATACATCAAATTAAATAATAAAATATTTACATTTATTCATTTAGCACAGGTATTTTTTTTATTATCTTAAAAATGAGGAACACCACAGGAATTATTTATGTCATATTATTGCATTGAATAATGGTTGTAGACTAATTAAGTACACAATGTGTCTATAATGTGTGTGTGTACACTACATATGTCTACACACATGGACAAACTCATACTTACCTCATCATATACAGTCCAGGACAGCAGGATCATCATGTAACAGGAAGGGCAATGGTATAATTTCTCTAAAATAAAAAAAATAAAAAGAACTGTTAATAACCTATAAATGGGGTTAAGTGAGGTTAACTAAAGTTCGGGAGCAGGGCCACACCTCAAACAATCACCTGACTTCCAAACCTCCATATATACCAGGCCACCTCACACCACTCTGCTAGTCTCGTTCTCGAAAACCCACCCTTCCCTCCCTTTCTCATCCATTCAACCAACCTTATCCCACATTATATTTCTATCAGGTTGTATCAGGCGTGGTCCTAGCTAGTGAAATAATTGAATGTTTTAGAAGGGTTTCTGGTGTGTGTCTGCTACCGTTCACTTATTTACACACCTGCAAAATATGGGGTATGTCCAGAGAGGTCTGTTTATTGTCAACCAGCATCAGACTTCAGCAGCTGTCCACTGCCTCACAGGTGTCCACTACAGAGCCACATTTCTTCATTAACTGCTGAATAAAAAATAACATATGGGTAACGTTAGTTTTTTTATTGTTTAATTCAGTTCAGTGTAACAGTGTATCATATATAATTTTGGATTAGGCCAAGCTGAAACACTATTTCAGTTATTTCAATGTCAAATAAATAATGAAATACTTACATGGTGCTGCTCTGTGAAGCTTTTGAGACTTTCAGAGAAGTCATACTGGATTTTCTGAGGAGAGAAAATTATCAAAACCAGTTTAAGTACGTTATGTGCAAATGTAACGTACGTTAACATGGATGTGTAACTATTTAACAAACGTAAACGAAAGAGTTACAATGAATAAACACATAAACACGTAAACAATGAATAAACACATAAACATTTAAACATCATGCGTACACCAAACTAATAATAATTGTTTGTGACCTTGTGTTTGTGGTCCCCATTTCGTCCCACAAAGTGCATTAGACTCGTAAGCATCGCGGCTATTAAATTAATGGTTAAAACAAACATACAAAAAAAAAAAAAAAAAAAAAAATACATACAGTCTATTGTGTCAGTGTGGGAATTAGTATACAAATAATAAACCTGTGTATTTATTTCGGAGTCTTTACTCACCTTGCGCAGCGGTTGTTTCTTACTCTCGATGAATGGAGCTTGGAGCCGTTACTTCTTTGTATTTGAAATCGCTCTTCCACGCACGCGCGCGTGAGCAAACAGTAGGAGCGCGAGGACGCGTCCAAACCGTCTATGGTCCAAACCTCATGCATTTTCTTCTTGACAACAGCTGAAAAATTATTTCTGAATAATTTAAACTTATTTTATTAGGCAAATAAAAAAAAACCTCTAAATATTACTATTGTACCGATTGTTATAATTAGAATATATATATATATTTTTTTTTATTAAAGTAGCTAATGCGTAATGAGTCATATTTAGTTAATCATATTTTTAATGTTTGCTTTAAAGTTTCAAGGTAAACTATCCACCTTCAAATGATTTAACATTTAGCCTATTTCAATAAAACTATTTTATTTATTTATTTATTTATTTATTTATGTTTTGACAGAACAAGTGTGAAGATTTTTACATTTAGTTTTTTTCACATGGAAAGTGCCACAAAAGTCATTGTTCCATCACATTCCTCAAAAGTAATTATTAATAATAATAATAATCAGTCAAATTTCATTTTTGTCACATGAATCTCTTGGTTCTTCCAGATGCTGGCTTTTACAAGTGAGATCTTCCAGGAACCACTTTAATGTTAACAGAGCTTACAGTAACCCCTTTTTAAAATGTGAGTTCCTCCAGGAACCTTCAGAGCACGTTGAGGTCTCAGTGTAATGAAAGGGTGACTCCAGAACCTCAGAACTGGGAACAAAGTGCTTCGAGGATCCCATGAGTTCCTGCACGAACTGTAAAGACTATAATGGTTCCTCCAGGAACCATATTATGAGAAAAAGAGCTTTGAGGCACTTAAAATACATTTTAAGGTTTCAGGAGTACTCAAAAGGATACCTGAGGCACCTTTAGTTTTTACACTGTAGTTTGTGCACGTTTGACAGGATTTTAGAAAAAAAATTAAAAAATAATACAAGACCTTGTCAGCTAGACGATGAACTATCAATATTATTAATTAATAGTTATTATATGATGCAGTCACACATGTAGCAATAATTGTTAGTTCTGTTTGTTGATTCAAGGTGTTTGTTGATTCAAGGTGTAAATCCTAGGCAAAACATAGAAACAAAATATAGACATCATTAGCATAGTTGCTGATCCAACAAAGTAAAATTAGTTTAACCCAAGCTAATGAATAAAAATGCACATTTGATCAGATGCAACTACACTCACAATTTAAGAGATACATTATCCGTATGCTTGGCGAAAGAGATGTGTTTTTAATCTAGATTTAAACAGAGAGAGTGTGTCTGAACCCCGAACATTATCAGGAAGGCTATTCCAGAGTTTGGGAGCCAAATGTGAGAAAGCTCTACCTCCTTTAGTGGACTTTGCTATCCTAGGAACTACCAAAAGTCCAGCGTTTTGTGACCTTAGGGTGCATGATGGGTTGTAGCGTGGTAGAAGCCTAGTTAGGTACGCAGGAGCTAAACCATTTAGGGCCTTATAGGTAAGTAATGATCATTTGTAACTGATAAGGAACTTAATAGGTAGCCAGTGCAGAGACTGTAAAATTGGGGTAATATGATCATATTTTCTTGACCTTGTAAGGACTCTAGCTGCTGCATTTTGGACTACCTGTAGCTTGTTTATTGACAAAGCAGGACAACCACCTAGAAGTGCATTACAATAGTCCAGTCTAGAGGTCATAAATGCATGAACTAGCTTTTCTGCATCAGAAACAGATAACATGTTGCGTAGCTTGGCAATGTTTCTAAGATGGAAGAATGCAGTTTTTGTAACATTGAAAATATGATTTTCAAAAGACAAATTGCTGTCTAATATAACACCCAGATTTCTGACTGTAGAGGAAGTAACAGTACATCCGTCTAGTTGCAGATTGTAATCTACAAGATTCTGTGTAGTGTTTTTTGGTCCAATAATTAATATCTCTGTCTTATCCGAATTTAATTGGAGAAAATGATTTGTCATCCAATCTTTTACATTTTTAACACACTCTGTTAGCTTAGATAATTGGGAAGTTTCACCTGGTCTCGTTGAGATATATAGCTGAGTATCATCAGCATAACAGTGGAAGCTAATTCCGTATTTTCTAATAATATTACCAAGGGGCAACATGTATATTGAAAATAGAAGGGGACCTAGGACGGATCCTTGTGGCACTCCATATTTTACTGATGATAAATGAGATGACTCCCCATTTAAGTAAACAAAATGGTAGCGATCGGACAGGTAGGATCTAAACCATCTTAGAGCCTGCCCTTGAATACCTGTATAGTTTTGTAATCGATCTATGAGTATGTCATGATCTATGGTGTCAAACGCAGCACTAAGATCAAGTAAGACTAGAAATGAGATGCAGCCTTGGTCTGACGCAAGAAGCAGGTCATTTGTAATTTTAACAAGTGCAGTTTCTGTGCTATGGTGGGGCCTAAAACCTGACTGAAATTCTTCATACAGATCATTTTTATGCAGGAAGGTGCTCAAATGAGCAGACACAACTTTTTCTAAAATTTTAGACATAAATAGAAGATTTGAAATAGGCCTATAATTTGCCAGTACACTAGGATCTAGTTTTGGTTTCTTAATAAGAGGCTTGATAACTGCCAGCTTGAATGGTTTTGGGATGTGACCTAAAGATAAAGACGAGTTAATGATATTGAGAAGCGGTTCTTCAGCTACAGGTAACAGCTCTTACAGTAATTTAGTGGGTACAGGATCTAATAAACATGTTGTCGGTTTAGATACAGTGATAAGTTTGTTTAGCTCTTCCTGTCCTATGGTTGTAAAGCACTGCAGTTTATCTTTGGGTGTGATGGATGAAACTGATGTGTTAGACGCTGTAGAATCTACATTCGCTATTGTATTTCTAATGTTATCTATTTTATCAGTGAATTCAATTCAATTCATTCAATTCAAGTTTATTTGTATAGTGCTTTTTACAAAACAAATCTTTACAAAGCAACTTTACAGAAAATTATGTTTCTACAATATTTAGTAGTAGCTAGTAGTTTATGCACATTTGACTGGATTTTAGAAAAAAAAAAAATAATAATAATACAAGACGTAGTCAGCTAGACGATGAACTATCAATATTATTAATTAAGTTATTATATGATTCAGTCACACATTTAGCAATAATTGTTAGTTCTGTTTGTTGATTCAGGGTTAGCATCATCTGGGGTCCTCTGAGGGTCAGCATCATCTCTTCTCAGGTGTTCTGGATCCAGACTGGAGCTTGTGTAAATCCTAGTTACCGGCGAAACATAGAAACAAAATACAGACATCATTAGCATAGCTGCTGATCCAACAAAGCAAAATTAGTTTAACCCAAGCTAATGAATAAAAATGCACCTTTGATCAGATGCAACTACACTCACAATTAAAAAGATACATTATTCGAATGCTTGGCGAAAGAGATGTGTTTTTAATCTAGATTTAAACAGAGAGAGTGTTTCTGAACCCCGATCATTATCAGGAAGGCTATTCCAAAGTTTGGGAGCCAAATGTGAGAAAGCTCTACCTCCTTTAGTGGACTTTGCTATCCTAGGTGTTTTGTGACCTTAGGGTGCGTGATGGGTTGTAACGTGGTAGAAGCCTAGTTAGGTACGCAGGAGCTAAACCAGTGAAGAAATTCATAAAGTCATTACTATTTAACGTTGGTGGAATATTTGAGTCCGGTAATTTGTTAACTTAGCCACTGTGCTAAATAAAAACTTTGGATTGTTTTGGTTATTTTCAATGAGTTTGTGTATATGCTCTGCCCTAGCAGTTTTAGAGCCTGTCTATAGCTGGACATACTGTTTTTCCATGCAATTCTAAAAACTTCTAAGTTAGTTTTTCTCCATTTGCGTTCAAGACTACGAGTTTCTTTCTTGAGAGAGTGAGTATTACTGTTATACCATGGCACAGTACATTTTTCTTTAACCTTTTTCAATTTGATGGGGGCAACAGCTTCTAATGTATTAGAGAAAATAGTGCCCATGTTGTCAGTAATTTCTTCTAATTCATGTGTATTTTTGGGTACAAATCGCAGTTGAGATAGATCAGGCAGGTTATTTGTGAATCTTTCTTTGGTGGCTGGAACAATAGTTCTGCCCAGACGGTATCGCTGAGACATATAGTTAATATCAGTGATACGCAGCATGCACGATACAAGGAAATGGTCTGTAATATCATCACTTTGAGGTACAATATCTATAGCAGTAAGATCGATTCCATGCGATATAATTAAATCTAATGTATGATTAAAATGATGAGTGGGCCCGGTGACATTTTGCTTGACTACAAAAGAGTTTATTAGGTCAGTAAACGCAAGTCCTAATGTATCATTTGCATTATCAATGTGAATATTAAAATCTCCCATGATTAGCGCCTTATCAACTGTAACTAGAAGCTCTGAAAGGAAATCTGCAAATTCTTTTAGGAATTCTGTATACGGCCCTGGTGGTCTATACACAGTAGCCAGAGCAAGAGATACATTAGATTTCTTTTGCATGTCTGACAGTGTAACATTTAGCAGAAGTATTTCAAATGAGTTAAACCTTTATCCTGTTTTCTTGGTAACATTGAGAATATCACTTTATATTGTTGCAACACCTCCGCCACGACCAGTCTGACGGGGCTCATGCTTATAACAGTAGTTTGGTGGAGTAGACTCATTTAGACCAAAATATACTTCTTATGTACTGGTTATTTTGCGTAAATGTTACCTTTACACTCCAAAACAGAACTGTATCGCTATATTGAAGGGTAATAGGAAAACCAAAGAAACCAAAAAGTTTACTTATTTTTTCATTTGAAATTAAACATTCATTTAACTTAAATTACATGAATCCAGCAAGCATTGCATGTTTAAATTTTATTTTATTTTATTTTTATACAGGTTTGCTTGTGGTATCAATCTTGGCCACTAGCTAGCAGTGAACTTTTTCAAACATTTTTCATTTTTCACTTTTTTTTTCATTGTCATCTTCTAAAACAAACTGATATGAAGTACATATGCAGGTTTTCTGTTTGTATCTTGTTTCTCTTGGCAACCTGTAAACTCCAACGCTGAGTCCCAATACACCTACTTATACTACGACCTAAAAGTATGTACTGTTTTTGTGAGGAAATTGTGCAAGAGTGTGCATTGATCTGCACTTCGAATTCTAACCGGAAATAGTAGACCATCCGGGTATCTGTGAAATACTCTTTTCAACATACTACGATTTGGGACGTACTAATTCCAGTTTCGCATACTATTTAGGACGCATAGTATGCGAATAGTAACTCTCAAGGTCGTTTTAAGATCAAATCTTTAAAATTCACTGCAAGTCAAAGAAGAAGAAAATATATTTCTGTTAGTTTCAATAAAGGCGATTCATTTAAGTTTTCATGGGTTTCTGCTAGTTAGTGGTTTTAGTATTGATCTGAATACTTGTGTTCTTAAGTGTTCATTGTCAAATGTGTTTTCTAACATATCACCATAGGAACTCAACATATCCCAGCTGCAAGATGTCCCATCACCCCCCTAAAATACAGCAATAAATCTGTGTTGGCCAAAAACAGCTATAGGTTGCCCATGTTTTATTGGGGCTGTTTTACTGATTCCCAGTTAGACAGTTTTTCTAATGATCTTACTGTCTGTCTGTGAACACACATTGAGTCACAGAGTAACGATATCTGGAGCTGGTTATGCCGGCGCCGCCCTGCAGGACAACTGGAGTGTGTCAGACTTTGGCATTACCACAGGAAGCACCATTCGCTGTCAGGTGAAGGTACTGACCCATGTTCACACATACACAGTTTATGTATTTCAGTTGCTTTGCGGACAGTCTGAGCTATGTTTTCAGTGACTCATGGTGAGCTAATCTACAAAAAAAAAAAAAAAAAAAAAAAAAAAAAAAGAAAATACAGGAAAGGAATGATGCTTCTATCATGGTTTTAGACATTAGTTAATGGGAATACACATTTTGTCCCTTAGTTCATTTTTTGTTCATGCAGTGACATCTTTACATCTATAGTCTCATGCACCTAAAGGGACCTAATTCAGTCTGCATCATTTGTTTGTCAAGAGTAGACAGACTAATGGAATGTAGCCAAAAATATTTTGTATGTTCACATAATTGTGGCCCTTGAACAGAAATGGTTTCTAAAAATCATTTTTTATGTTATAATATATGGCAGCTGACCCTGTGAAAAACTCCCTGGTTTATCAGTCATTTTACCCATTTTGACAGTGATTTGTGAAATATAGGTTCTGGAATGTAATCATGTGTAGAATACAAAAATGGCTTATTATATTAGATTTTGTGATATTATAAAATCTTTTTCATTCATACAGCCAAATAGTGGAACTGCATGCACTCAAGTCCATGTTCAAAAATAAAGGTTGATATATGTATCCATGTACATGGCACTACTAACAGAGTACAGTTTGTTATTTAATTATTAGAGCAATATATTAGGTGAACTATTATCTAAACAGTAAAAGTAGTTAGCGGTAAACACCTCAAATGTATGTTCTGTACCACCCCTTAAAATGGGGATTCTGTCCTGTTACGCCATATTTTTAATTTTATTAAATTATTTTACCTAGGATTCACCGACTGCGGTGTCTGCCATTCAAGGCACCATCCAGCTCATCAGGAGCAGCTGGGGTCAGGTGTCTTGCTCAAGGACACCTCAACACTTGGTCAGGTGGAGCCGGGGATTGAATCACCAACCTTCCAGTTTGTAGACAACCTACATGAACCACTGAGCCACTGCCGCCCCAAATAAACATTGACACTTTGTTTAAATAAAGCAATTTTACCTCATTTTGGGGGATTTTCAAGCCTTGCTTTGTAATACTTGCGAGTATTAGTATTACAAGCAAGTATTACAAACCAAGGCTTGAAAATCCCCCAAAATGAGGTAAAATTGCTTTATTTAAACAAAGTGTGAATGTTTATTTGTTTATCGCAAGTATTACAAACCCAGGCTTGAAAATCCCCCAAAATGAAGTAAAATTGCTTTATTTAAACAAAGTGTGAATGTTTATTTGGGGCGGCAGTGGCTCAGTGGTTCATGGTGTGCCAGTTGCAGTGCTGTAGTGAGCAGATCTCACCACTGGGAGGCAAATGTATCCTTTAAATCAACATGTTGCACTTGGTTGACTTGTTTGTAAGTAAACATTCTGTCCCACACAGGAAGTCAGCAAGGCCATTCTATTTTTGTTCAGTGCCATAACAAAGGAGACTCTCCCCATAATGGGACCGGTAACCTTACTGAGATCCTTCGTGTCCAAACTGAAGTCACTGGTGTCCCTGCAGCTCGGTATTCCTGTCAGTTCCTTCAGACTCTCCACTGGGAGCCGCCTTCATCTCTATGACTGTAACCTGCTCAGTGACTATGCTGTGCAAGCTGGTAAATCATATCTACAAAGCCATTTAATCACTGATACACACAGACATTATACCAATAAAAAGTATGTCTGGACTCATATGTTGTGGATGGTTACATACTAACACCAGACTTTCAAGTCAATCTGAACACAACAAACGCATGCAGTAACATTTACCTCTTTTCTAGGAGATGCACGTCGAATGAAATCAATGTCAAGTTGTTCAAAATATCAAACATGTTTCATGCCTGTCATATACTAAGCAATTTTCTATTAAATCTGTCAACTCTGACTGGCTATGAAGTTTTGGCAACTAGCACAAACGCCTCCAGACTGCAAATCAGAGGCAAAAGTTGTGTAGTGTATTCCAGCCTTAAGATGTCCTGAGTGGTTTTATACACCTTTTTATTAGTCAAAATCTGGAAGTCTGATCTCTTTGAAAGGTAATAGTTCACCATATCCTCATTATTTGTTGTGTAATGCACAGAAAATAAAAGATTGCAGGAAGAGTTATACCTTGAAAGTTATTTTTATTAGTTCATTGAAGATTTTGTACCCTATCAAAAACTTTCTCATTATCCAAGGAAACTTCAGGACCCTCACTAGAAATAGATGACGATGTCACACTAAAGCCCAAATTATACTTCTGCGTCGAACCTACGCCGTTGACTACAGGTACTGTATGTCTAGTACGGGGTAGCCTGACGTGACGTGTCGTTTTAAATAACGATTTAATGATTTGATATTTATTTGCTGCCATCCGACGAGCCACTTCTTCTTTAGCTTTTGTCGTGGTTTGCGGGTTACACCAGCAACATGTCCGTGGAGACTGCAGACTAGCGGTTTGAGTGTGTACTGCATGTGACGCGGACAACAACTCAGAACTATAAATGAAAACTGACGCTATGTCAAGGCTATGGGTTAGGTCCAACGCAGAAGTATAAATCAGCCTTAAAGAGGTGGCAAATGTCCAATACTTAGGGCTCTATGCAACTTTTAATAGGACCCAACTGTGCTTGACTGATCTCTCATAAGCCTCTTTCACATAGAAATGACAGAAAATATACGGATAATGTGTCCTGGGATTGTTTGATTATCAGTTGTTGCTTTAACACAGTATAGCCCCTGTCACACTGGACGCTGGTCCTGGAATATTGCACACACATCCCGTAAAGACACATGACATTACGATGTGACGTGTAATGTGAAGCGTTCTGTTTTACTTAAGATGGAGAAATATCTCAGCTTCAGCTGTATTACAGTTTGCACATATTTTTTTCATTGCAAACATTGATTTGCCTTCAAAAAACCTGGTAAAAGAGTTGCACGGTAATGTGTGTCATCACTACGACACTCCCTTTACTGGATTGGTTCTAGCTTTTGTTCACACAGAGCTCGTTCTGGGACTGAACCCGGCAATGTTACTAGGTCCCCAACCCGGGATGTGTTTGTGTTCACAGAGAAGGCACTCCGGCAATTTTTCAGGACCAACGTGCAGGGTGAAAGGGGCTATACTGTGTTAAAGCAACAACTGGCCTAAAGCAGTGTTTGATGTGGACAGTAGGGCTCCACTCAATCCCAGTATGATTCGGTTTAGGGTTAAGCGAGGGTAAGTTTTGGGGATATAAATCAATTGGGTTACAACCTTAATGAGGGGTGTAATAATCTGTCAGGGTGTAAGCACTGCAAAGTTACAAGAGCTGCGGGTATGCAAGAAAACTTCCTGGTACTTTGTAAAAGAAAGAGAGCTTGTTTTAGAGGACACAAACAGTTCAGCGTCACTTCTCTATGGAGAAACCTGTGCTTAGGTTTGACAACATCCCACCTTTGGTTTAGTTGGTGCTCCTACAGTATGTCTGTTCTGGGTGTTTTGGGTATATCAAACAGAGAGTGACTGATTTCACAAGTTCTTGATGCTCTGCGATGCAGGTTTCAGAAGCGTGTTGCTCTCTATGTGGCGGCAGCACATGGACACCTGGACATGGCCAACTTGCTGATCAATGGTGGGGTCAAAGCAGAAGATCCTGTCGGCTTCCATCCCTACTGCACATGGTGCTACCTGATGGATCATCCGGACTCTTTGAAGTGTCCCACGCATGCAGCAGTCGAGGCTGAGCAACTCCTGGTTTTAAAATTGTTTGTTAGTAGAAGCATTGCAAGTCTGGCCTGCTGCGATCCCAGTGGCAGGAATCTGCTGCAAATCGCAATTCGGCATAGATGCAGAGAGTGTGTTACCTATTTAGCTTCAAAACTTTACATTACTGTCAACTTTCCTGGGTACTCTCTACCAATGTACATCTACCTTCAAATCAAGACATGGATACTCAGGGCTCAAGCAAGAAAACGCCAATTGTTGGTAAGAAAGCTTGGTGATCTGGTGCATGTTGATGGCTTTCCCATGCAGAACAAGTCCTCGAATCTCAGAGGCCGAGCATTGAGAAGATATATAGAGGTCAAAGAATCATCCTGCAACTTCCCAGTGACATCATCCTTTGTGGGTCCTTCCTGTGTTTGTCATCACTCTGCTGCTCCAACTTCCCAGAGTGCATCGGTAGTGCTGCCACAGCTGCATCCTCCCCAAACCATGAAGAGCGCAATACAACAGCAGAACATCACTAGAAACAGGGCATGTGGGAAGAAGAACCCAAAGGAAATCCTGCCAGCTGAAAATAGCAATGGGAGCATTGGGGCCTGGCACAGTAAAGTTCCCCATCCCTGTTCTTTTCCAGACATCAGGCACAGACACTTCCTCATCAGTAGGTCCTTGACATCTGACAAGATACTTGACATCCCTCAGGAAAACTTTAAACTCCTTAATGGACGAACTCTTCGGGAGAATGCCATTTACTGCTTGGCCATTGCCAGGTTGGTTATAGTTAACAATGTTAAATCCTTTCTTGTGTCCTTTTTGGGTTGAAGTGCTTAAAAGTGTAAACACTGTGGATTTGGGGTCAGTGTTTGGCTAGTTGACTCTTGCTGGTAGTCTTGCATAGCCAGACCTTCAGAAGGATAGCAGGAGGGCTAACTAAGAGGCCCAATTTAGTTTTGTTCAGTTTTATGTTTAGGGGTGTTGAAATGTAGTCGATGTCCTTACAAAAACAGGCCGAACTGTAGCCAATAAATAATTCAATCATGAACACCATTTTCAGTTATCAAGAGTCTGTGTTGTGAACATCACATGCTTTTGAAAGCCCATCGTTTAGTTGATGCTGATAAGCGTTTGGCATCAAAACAAACAAATCTCCCAGAAACCCTGTAGAATTCAACCAATCAGATGACAAATTCAAAAACTCCTGAAGTGTTCATTTTGTGTGTCTTATGCATCAGACGTTCAGCCAACAGTCTGTAGGGCATGATTTCTGAGGTTGAGACTACTCCACTGACAGGGGAAAAATTGCTATCCATTCTGACTATTTATTTATTTAATTTTTTTCCAGCAACATGTTATTGAATAAGTGATGTGACATGTGTATGTAGTATGTGATGAGTGGGGCGGGGCCGAGAGCCGTGGGAATGGAGCGAGGCCGGTGGAGTGATTTGGAAATGAGCGACACCTGCTTCACTCACCGGTCTCGAGTCCCACGGAGGAGACCGTTGACTGGAGTAGGTGTAGCTCATTTCCAAATCACTCCACCTGCCTCGCTTCATTCCCACGGCTCTTGGCCTCACCCCACTCGTCACATTAACCCATACTAGGAATATGTACTCTGCATTTCACTCATCCAAGTGCACACACACAGTAGTGAGTGGAAAACATACACACACAGTGAACACACACTCAGAGTAGTGGGCATATCCACTTTTCGTGTTCCGTTCCGTCTCACGCACAGCTTTCAAAGTATACTCAACCGTACAGTACAGATGGACGAGTTCGGCACATGCAAAGTACCACCTAAGCCCCTTTCACACTGCACGTCGGAGCCGCAATATTCCCGGAACATTGCCGGGTCGCCTTCTGGGACGAGCGCTGTGTGAACAAAAGCCAGATCTAATTCCGTGTCGAAGTGAGGACGCGCGACTCTTTTTACTCTTTTAAGGAAGATCAACGTTCGTCAATGTCATGTGTTGTTACGGGATCTTCAAGGGTTGTGTGTGAAAGCACGCACATATACCGGGTCATCACTGGAAGTGTGAAAGTGCAAAATCTAGCGACCACGGAACAATTGGAGGAACACTTTACCTGTGTATTTGCCGGAATGGCAGTGTGAAAGGGGCTCTAGTGGACTCGTTCTATTTCACACCTGAGCTTTTGTATGCAGAAAAGTGCATAGAAAAGTGCAGACGTCCTTGGATACTCCTGATGATGAAAAATGTGTCACTTGGACAGTGTGCAGACTGTTGTAAGTATGCCTTGGGCTTCATTTCTGAGTATTGACCACAATTCCTCTACTTTCAGAGACTCTAACCATTAGGCCACAAAATTGCAAATCACAAACATGGGCTCTTAAAAGTATATATAGTTAGGCTGACCATACGTCTTATTTTTCCCAGACATGTCCTGGCAAGGATATATATGTTGCCTAAACTATCAAGGTTTTGGTTTGTTTTCCTGTTTCCATACTTGCTGAAGTTAATGATCGAAGTAGTTTGACAAATAACATGCATAATTGATCAGCGATGCAAATATGGGTACATGTGTTTGACTTGAAACCCTGATATAGTACATAGCCCCCCCCCCTTTATCTGCTCTCTGATGTCACAGCTCACAGTTGCTAGTTGAGGATGTGGTACTGTGATGGCATAAGTGTTCTTTTACCCCACAAACCAGTTAAGCGCAAACATTTCATTGTTCATGTCACAGTGCTGATCTCCTTAACAACGCAGAAACAAAGACCAATCCCTAACCTTAATATAGGTTGGTAACAATTAAATCAGCTGGGTGGGAATTGCGCTTATCTGGTTTCATGGAAATATAATAATGTGTGGCATAAACCAGTTTGCAAGGCTACAGAGTGATGCCAGATGGATTTTAAAACATGGGTCATTGGCAAAATACAAAAATTAAGCCAGTCATGCAACTGCCAATAATTGGAAGTGTTAGCAGTTAGATTATTGCTGTTCTGTTTGCTGCCACTGGTGATGGGACACGTCTTTTGTTTTCCCCTCACAGTTCTTTCACTGAGAAGCTGTCGCTGCAGCAGCTAGCGCTAGCACAGACACTAGCCAGACGCAGCATCCAAAGCACTCTGAGAGATGACCTGGAAACCTGCTGACAACCCTTGCACAACAGATTACACAATGAAGTCAGAAGCGACTTGTCCAGAGTGTCAAAACATGTTGTCCAGATTCTGTCTCTGTGAAGTCTAGTTGTCAAGAATTGCTAAAAAAAATTAAATTAAAAAAAATCACAAATCACAAAAAGTCAAGACAACATACCAGTCATTGTACAGACATGACATGAAACACTTGTTCACCACTAATGTACTGCATGGTAAAATAAGAAAACTTAGAGATTTAGTAACCATTGTATAATTAAATTATATTTTTAATTATATTATTACATGATTTCTTGTTTGACTATTGATCAAGTTATAGCAAGAGTGAAATGTGTAACCTTATGTGTGCTGTATTTCTTTTCCTCAAGAGTAATGTCCACATATTATGTGTGTGTATCCAACCGTAATGATAAGACACTCGCCAGTGCTAGAAAGCCTTGAATTTTAGATAAGTTCTCTATGTATTTGTGTTAGTATCTTTCTGTACAGGGAGAAGCTCAGACAGTCCCAGGACAAAAACGATCAACTGCCAGTGTCCAGCGTATCAGATATACGTCTTTGGAGAGTTTATCTAGGTTTTGGAACCAATCAGAATTTTGTTGACTTATGTATTGACGCAATTAGTATCCTCTGTCAGGGTATAACTGTGGTTGATTATGAGTTGTACGGGGGCGGCCTGCGAACTCCTTCGAGAGTGTTGAAGCTGACTTCTGCTGATGAAATTGCAAACTATTTTCTTCAAGTAAAATTATTATTATTAATTGAACTCATCTCTGACTCCTGGTCTTCATTGCGACATATCTGGTCCTTGGGTTTTAACTGTAAATTCCCCTACAGTTAATGGTGGAGGATCGGCGGGCAATAGTTTTTTGGTGACATCCCTGATCAATCATCAAACCAAGGTAGGAAAGATTTTAGATTTAATATTATTGGTTAGGGACTGTCTGTAAGTGGAGGGGGTCGAGAGAAGGAGGAACGATAGACTCACTCAGACGTGAGGGGGTAGACACCAGCTCCAGGGTGGAGTAGGTAAATTGGTGTCACAATATACCTGTAAATAAGTAAACTTGTGAGTATAAGGGGTGCAAGTACATATCGGTAGGTCTTGATATAAGATATTTAGAGATGTGTACAGTTACAGAGGGAACATGTGCACACCTATGGGTCTTAGAGAGAGACGTAAAAATTTGTTTCTAGGTGTGCACAGTCCAGGGGGGGACAAAAACGCATTCTTAACAGGCATGTGAACCCGTAAAGGGGAGTGCTGGGTCAAAGCACAGAGAGCCGAAAAGCACGAGAGGCCATAAAGGGCAGTGCATTTACGGCCGGGTAAGCCAAAGTAGGGGTATGGGAAATCCCGAGAAGAATTTAAGACGCTAGATGGGGGTTCTAGTCGTATCTCGCTCTTCCAACTCTCGATCACCCACCATTACAGACGGGGGCGCCCCGAGCTTAGAAATAGGCCAGGTCAGTGGTTAGGGAAAAGAGTATCCAAAATTAGTGTTTAAAAATAAATAGTGATAATTCATATGTGCACCTATAAAAATATAGGGATATATGCAAAGGGAAAGTATTGATTGATCTGGGATGCCTCAGGAACAACCCCAAAAGAGCTAAAATGTAGTTTTCATGACCCTGATTGGATTGGACCAGTATATGGAAATTCTGGAATATACTTTGCAATTTCATCACGCAGAAGTCAAGTGCTGTTGGTAAGATCGCCGCCTCAATATGTTTTTGGTTTATCAATCAATCAATCAATCACCTTTATTTATATAGTGCTTTAAACAAAATACATTGCGCCAAAGCACTGAACAACATTCATTTGGAAAACAGTGTCTCAATAATGCAAAATTATAGTTATGATAGTTAAAGGCAGTTCATCATTGAATTCAGTTATGTCATCTCTGTTCAGTTGAAATAGTGTCTGTTTTAATTTGCAATCAAGTCAATGATATCGCTGTAGATGAAGTGACCCCAACTAAGCAAGCCAGAGGCGACAGCGGCAAGGAACCGAAACTCCATCGGTGACAGAATGGAGAAAAAAACCTTGGGAGAAACCAGGCTCAGTTGGGGGGCCAGTTCTCCTCTGACCAGACGAAACCAGTAGTTCAATTCCAGGCTGCAGCAAAGTCAGATTGTGCAGAAGAATCATCGGTTTCCTGTGGTCTTGTCCTGGTGCTCCTCTGAGACAAGGTCTTTACAGGGGATCTGTATCTGGGGCTCTAGTTGTCCTGGTCTCCGCTGTCTTTCAGGGCAGTAGAGGTCCTTTCTAGGTGCTGATTTATGATAGAAATATGACTGACAAATTAGGTAACCTGGTCAGCCCTGATAGAAATAATGAAACAGAAGAATGGTCAGTCTGAGCTTTGATTCTGATTGGAAAGTTAAAACAAAAAAATTGATTGGCTTTAAACAAAGACAGAACCAGAGAAATAAACATTTATAAATGTATGTGCCGATTTGTTAAAAATAATCCCAGAAGTAACTGAGTGATGATTTAATCTGATTCTCTGTGCGTAGAAGGTTCAAATGACAAAGAATGATATCATAAGATCTGTTCCAGTTCTTATATAATTGTTGAAAGTCCTGACAAGGCATACTGAACAGAATTCTGTGTTAGTGAAAAAAAAAAAAACTGAAGGCACACAAATTGGCAGTGGCATTTTGGAAAAACTTAGAAGCTTATGTTTTGCTTTAAAAGATAAAATTGCTTTTACTACAATGAAGCAGTTGTTTTATCTCATGCTGGCCCCCACCATGATTCTGGCTTAAGCTGTAAAAGTACCAGAGACATGTTCTGAGTGGAAAATTTGTAATTCCTATATTTACTAATGTTTGGCCAAAAGATTAATTTTATTGTTGGATTGCAAAATTGCAGCCACGCAGCATCATAAAAATAAAATAAATAAAATAAAATGAAGAGAAAAGAAAATTATTGTTTGTTTATGAGATGATAAAGTTGTAAACAAGTAACATAAACGGGGGTTTTCAAAGTAACTTTGAAGACAGCATGCTAGCAAGACCCAAAGTAATATACCTGGGTCAGATAACCTCTGACAGATTTAAAACCAATGTTGAAATTCAGAAGCCATGGCCAGAATTAAGTGAATGAATAAATACAAGTTGATGTAAAAGTAATGACAATGACTGCAAAGAACTTTGAGAAACATTTGAGTTGCGAAAATAAAGTAAAAATACAAATATAAAAATGTTTATTTTTAAAATGCATATAATTTCTGACAAGTTTTGTAAAATGATAGTATGATGAAATTATGTTAAAAATGAATGATAATGCATGGTTACGAGTTCTGAATCCCTCTGAGTTCTCTCTCTCTCTCATTCAAAGTAAGCTAAAATGCCGTTATCTGAGCCTGTGTTTAAGTGATAAGATATTTATAGTACAGCACAGTGTTTCAATCAAATTATAGGCACTGAGATGCTAAAGGACATGATAAAAAGAGTTCAGATTTAATGCATTAAGAAGGCAATTGGTAGTTAAATGTTCAACTGCCCAATGCATGTAAGAAATAAGAGATTATAAAAATAATGAATAACAATTTAGGAGCAATTGTTGATGAAACATGAGGTCTTTAAAATCATAATACAGACCCTGTGTCACAGCCACACCTTCTACACTCCCGGAATCGGACACTTACGCCACACCCACTCGTCCCCAATCACCTGAATTCTGAACACCTGTGCATCATCACCAGTGCCACATATAAAGCCATCAGTCACCATCACCCAGTCTGGTCTAGCACCGATCTCCTCACTTACCTGAACGCCATTCGTGTAACCTACCTGATCTACTGAACCCTCTTCATCCTCATCTGTATTCCCGTTCCCATCGTCTTCGTCTGAGTCGCCACCTGTATCACCAGTCACCTGAAGGAAAGTTGTGTTATTCTCTGTGTCATCTACGTGTCAAGATTCACCTGTGTCTGAAACCTCTGATTCACATTAAACACTATATCACTGAATCCTCTGTGTCCTCGTCTGTGTCTGACAGAAGACCAGACCTCATGCAGAGCTCTTCAGATACAGGCGAGGACCGCACTGCAGATCCCTTCACTGAACTGGTTCACGCTGTACGGTCCTCACTAATGCAACAAACTCAACTTTCCTCACCGGCTGTCAACAGTTCAAACACCGCTACAACTCCGGTCACTTCTTCAGTTGCCCCTGCGAGTCCCATGGCCAAACCAGCGACATACAGCGGCACGGCGGAGGATTGCAGCGGGTTCCTGCTACAGTGTTCCCTCTACATGGAATCCAACGCTCATTTATTCACCACTGAACGCAGTCGAGTCGCATTCATCATCAACCTGCTCTCAGGTAAAGCTCTCCAATGGGCTCAATCTCTCTGGGATTCGAACTCATCTGCCCTTGGATCAGTCACTAACTTCTGTTCTCAGTTAAAATCCATCTTTGGTCAACAAACTTCTGCATTGTCTGTCCATGATCAATTATTTACAATTCGCCAACAGAAAGATGAATCCGTGAGTGATTATGCCATACGCTTCCGTACACTCGCTTACATAAGCAGCTGGAATGAAACTGCCTTACTTACAGCATATCGCCACGGATTGTGTGACAAAATACAAGGTTTGATTGTGGTGTACGAAGACTCACTGGGACTTGAGTGTCTCATCCAGAAATCCATTAGAGTTGCCCAGAGACTCACTGCCTGTCATCTGCTCACTCCCGCTGTACTTCCTCCGCCCGCTATACCATCTGTCGCTCCTCCAGCACCTGAGCCCATGCAAGTGGATTCTAACCATCTGTCCACATCGGAACGTCAGCGGAGGATTAACACCGGGCTGTGTCTCTATTGTGGGGGAGATAGACACCTCTTACCATCCTGTCCAGTTCGGCCCCCACGCCCAGCGGTGAGTACCATCCTGGATGGCTCCTCTAACTGCTCCTCTGACTAAAACCTGGGTTACTCTAAGACATCTCCATTCTTCTGTTTCAGTACAAGCCCTCATCGACTCCGGTTCGGCGGGGAACTTCATCAACCGGCAAACATTAACTCGTCTAAGTGCCAAGCCTCATCGAAGCCCCGTCGAACTCAAAGTAACAACGATACAGGGAAAGCCGCTGGGTCGTGTCCACTAT